>NW_012026840.1:98661-109058 GCF_000956235.1 Wasmannia auropunctata | reverse complement strand
ATTTATTGTTATTTTGATATTTTATTATTATAGATACATGCGTGTATATTATTATTTGAATTTTATTAAAAGTCATTTCCAGTTTTATCATCATAAGCTAACTATTGGGAATTGGGACATTTATATCGACGGTCGAGAAAAATTAAAAGTTAAAATTAGTCGATAATAATGTGTATCTTCAATCCTCAGACACTCTCTCTCTTTCTCTCTCAATCACTCGTATTTTATTAGATCGAATGTAAATAAACTGTTTTTTTTATCAAGTTCTTAAGTAAAATTGGAAAGCTAAAAGAAAATTAAAAAATTTCTCCGTGAGAAGCAGTAGAATACTCAAAGTTCTGCACATTTTGTTTTTACTTTGCGGAAAATCCATATATCCATCAATTCGGTTCAATGATATAAATTATAACCTATTACACCGGCGGATCGGCCTTTTACATAACAGGTTTAATATGAAATTTTTTAGCACATATCTCTTCGTCATATTTTGTATGTATGTACTGATCATATATATGTGTATATATATGTATGTGTATGTATACAAACCACACACACATACAAACACACACACACACACACCACCTTTCTTTGACAAGTACACACTTGAAAAAAAGAAATATTTGCCAACAAGGTGACATATACATGGCAATATTTAGACAATAATACCTATAGAGACTGATAGAGATTAGAGATCAGTGTTGTATGGAAAGTTAGCGAAGTCGGAACTACCTTCAATATGTGCGAGTGTTTTAATAATCTATTTCATATAAGTTATTAATATAAATAATAATATAACAGGCAAATTGTTTAGTGCAGACAATTGTAAATATTATAATTAGTATTGAGATAAAATCGAGCTTTTGTTCTTTAGAGAGAGAGAGAGAGAGAGAGAGAGAGAGAGAGAGAGAGAGAGAGAGAGAGAGAGAGCGATTTAAATTTCTTTCGATAGATAATCGATTGCACCTCTCTTCCATTCGTTGCATGGAGAATTCGTGCTATTTCAAGGATGGCAATCTCTCATTCGTCGTCGTGCATTGACACGAAAACGTAGAAATTCAGCCATTGAGATCGATAGAATTTCCTTTCGCGTCCGTACCGGCTTCTTTACATGTGGAGAACCTACGAGAATAGTTCGCGTTTTATTTTGGCCCGTCCCACACGTCTGGCGCTTCGCATGAACCCCCCGATAAAATGGAATGGAATATACGCGAAACCGCCCCCTGTTCGTCGCGTATATAAGGAGGGCGTATGTAGTTGCGGGAGGGGGCGCGTCTCAAAAGAATTCCTTTTACTTCGATCCATCGTCGATCTCCTGAGGGAAAGAAAACGCGAATATAAAGACGACGCGAGATTACTTTGAGGCTCGGCTCGTCCTCCCGAGAAGAAGGCATATCGGGATAAAACGTAAGGATACAAACCGGAAACCGTATGAAAAGTATTTCCGACACACGCGGGAAATCACATTGCCGTAACGGCAAATGTGGGTGTAAAAATCGTAACTGTACAAAGGACAAAAGCGTGAGAAATAGAAACGTGGTAGAGAGTCTCTCCCCGTCGTTCCTTTCGTTTCTTTTTATTTTTTTTTTATAATTTCTCGAAAAGAAAGGGCATTCTTCTTTACGATCCTCGAGCACGATGAACACGATGATGGTCCTCTTTCTTCTCCGTTACCGCCGTTTTACAGCTTGGTGATTGGAGGAGAAAGACTCTCTCGCGCATTCATACGATTATTGCATTTTCGTATGAATCTTTCATGCTTTTATCTCCGAACTGCGGAATGCACATCCCGAGAGAAAGCAGGATGCTGGAGAAAATATGATGAATTAATTAACACCACAAAGCTTATACGTCAATTATCGGGCGCGTCTTGCCCGAGTAATATTGATTATAACGATAAATGTCTTCAAAGAGTTATGTGATATTAAAGTAAAATTATATAATTTGAGGCGTGATCGCCGATACGGAGATACACGGAACCGCTCTTCATCGTGATCGAAGGATCGACGGGTTTTTCAAGATAAATTTATACACTGCCGTGTGCCGAAGGACACCGTTTCGAGCGCGGATCGACCGATTGCCGCGGCCGGTGGCGCATTTTTCTTCGAGCCCGGGCCACCGTCGATAAAATTAACTCGTTCTCCGAACAATTGTTGGAAAAACTGTTTCTCGTTTTAAATATATTAAAAGGACTCCTAATGAGGAGAGCTCGCATGTAAAGGTCTGCGCTTCGAAGCGCAGATGCGCCGCTGATCGCCGTCCTTTTTTTTGCGGCGCTTTTTTCGTTGTTGATTACCAGCAATTATTAGCCGATCGAGAAGCGATATACAGTCTACGAAGGCGTGCCGTAGATAAGGAGCTGGTTCGACCCGATGAATAATATTTGCAATTTAACGAACTCGCCGTGCGCGGAATAATCTACGACTGCGGAAAGACACTAGATTTAGCGATGTCTTTTGTTCAGCCTCTGTACGTTTCCGGCGAAATCCGTAGGTATAAGATGCGAGGATGTTGTCGACGACGACGACGATGACGACGACGACGACGACGACGACGACAATGGCGATGATGTTGAGAGAAGAGTGTGTCGTTTTTAAGTTCGTTCTTGTCGATCGTGGAAGTGTTACGTTATGCATTGTTTGTATTGTGTCAAAGTGAATTATACGCTGTAAGAATGACATGTTCGCGTTGTCTGTACGGACGAAATATCGTAATAATAATAAATCATTGCATTGACAAAAACTCCAAATGGAGCACATACTGCGCTGTTTCATTTGTAACTCGTAAAACACGCCGGCGAGAGGAATGAGGTTTTATTTCTTTTTTTTTTCTCTCTCTCTTTCATTTTCGATCGCACACGTCCCCGGACGGTCGCGCCGCGGCGCAACATTTTGGTTTCCGGTGCAACCTTTGTTCTCGGTGCGACATACCGTCCAATCGAATCCTCTGCCAACGGAAGAAACGGGAGGAAAAAACAGTTGACCTTCGCAGACGGAGAGGGATTCTTGCGACAATAAAAATCTCGCGCGTTAAGCGAAACTGTGGTTTTACCGAAAAAAAAAAAAATATATATATATATATATTAATATTGATAAATTATACACAAAATAGCGCACACCCCTCGCACGCGAAGAGTACGACTGCTTTGTATCGGGATATCTTCTCCGTGCAGACAAACGGGTCTGTGGCTCGCGATCAGATCTAGCAAGAAGAATCTGTCGCGTTCGTATGTTAACGTACAGCGTCGAGTGATGCAATGACGAGATCATTATCGTGATGCCAATGGCACGAATGTGATAACAAACACAGAATACGCAAGACGTGAGAATACGCGAAAAGTCGAACAAACAAGTCAGATCGAATCGTACGGGTGTAGGCAACTGGATTTATAGTGGGGAGAAGCGAACGTGGACCCACGAGTTTAATTACTATTCTTACACGGTTGTTCTATTACTTACGTCTAATTACCTGCAATAAAGCCTTGTCGGATGAACTTTGCGCTGAATAAAATGTCGTCGTGTATTTTTATCGTACATCTAAATGCTCTAAATGCGGGTCGTCTAACTGACGATTTTTATCACGAAAACGGCATTAAAATTAAGTAGAACGGAACGTTACGCGTCTATCGCTAAATGTATATGCCGAAGATAAAGTATTTGCGTTCTCACAATCGCGGAAACTACCTGCAGAGCGATAAGAATGGCGTTCCGTACAGAGGCGGATCTTTGCGCATTAGATTCTTTGTAGATCCCTCAGAATGATCCCTCCCTGTCCTCCCGCTATAAATCCCGAGAAGTAATGAACCGCAGTCGAGGCCAAGGGGCAAGCCGGCCGGCATTTGCGTTTTTCCCGTCAGAGACGTTCGTTTTGCGCCGTTGCGCGTCGAGTCCGGGTTTTCGGTCAATTTATACACCACACCGACTTTTCTACCCCCTCCTTCCTTTCGAGTAGCCACCCCTACCCCCCCGGGGGTGAAAGGATGAGCACCGCGGTAATGCGACGAGAGACCCCCCCGTTTCTCCAGAAACCGCGCGACGAGCGGGGCTATACGGATATGTATTAATTAATATCAATACTTCTCTCACACGACTCGAGAAAAAGTCCGGCCGCGACCGCGCGAGTCCTCCTCGAAGAGAAACAAGCAAAAAAAACGCTGCTTCATCCGCGTTCATCTTTTCCCAAAAAAAAAAAAAAAGAAGCTCGTTGTAAAGTAATTCCATTCGTGTTTTTAGTCGATAGGCGAAGTCTTGTAAGATTTACTTAAGGAGGCGCAATTCACCCAGGCCTAAAAGTCTGTCGAAGTAATGCAAAGGCGATAATCGCATTTATCCGCTCTCTTTATTATTATTATACGCGGGTTCTCGAGGGAGCCCCTCCCCCGTTCCTCCCTCTCGAATCCTTCGACTGTACAAATATAAAAAAATCGCGAGAAAAAGAATTTCCCATCTCTTCCTCCCCCCCCTTCACATACCGGCCGAAGTGAGATAAAAAAAAGCGCGAGATTTACATGACGTTAAAATTTTCCGCGCGCAAAAAACGTCGTCCTAATACCTTCCGCGAAAGCGACAGGAGATAAACGCGATGGCCAGAAATCGAGGTGTACTTCGGCAGAATAATAAAATGAACTCTGTGAATTAATTGTGTAATAAAGCTATCCTACGGTACTGTGCATTCACACTCGTAAAAAATATAAAAAAAAAAAAGAAAATGAACATACACCCGACACCTATATATACATATATGTATATGTATACATGTATACATATGGATAAATATATATATATGTATATATTTGTCACACACCTGCGATAAATATATACATATATATGTGTGTTGTTGAGACTCTATTGAAAGTATGATAATATATTATGGATATTATAATGAGAAGATATTATAATGACATTAAGATAAAAACTATTGAAAAAAAATTATTAATGTAATTGGGAGAATGTAACAATAAAAAAAGTCGTAAGAAATAAAATAAAATAAACTATTACCTCTTATAAGTTAATGTTTCTTCTACCCTACGCACATCTCGTTTCCAGCTGCAATTACCTAATTACAGAATACCGTCCTAGTAAAATATAATTAAAGGCCTCCACGGAAAAGATATTAAAATTCCATTATAATACTTACATCGAGTCACTTATATATAAATGTAGATATAAATATATTAAATCGATATTTTATATATATTAAAATAAATTTTTATTATATACGCATCGTTTGTACCAATATTTACAGATCTAAAAAAATGTATGTACAATTGCTTAACATTTCAATCTCTTCACATTCCACTTGAGTTGAAATTCATGCTTATTTCCATGAGATTACCATTATCGCTCATTGTCCCGAGAGTAGAGTATTTTATCGGTACTTGATAACAAAAAAAGATCGCTGCATGTATAAAATCATTGATCGGAATGACTTGGTCGAGTAGAGGATGGAAGCTATTGAGTTGGCATTGTGAAGAAAATCAAATTGCACTGTGTGATCAGTCAAGCTTAATAGAGCGAGATAAGATCACAAATTGACGAAATACCATATACCGAGTATAAAAGCGTTGAAGTACTTAGCCCTTTGAGTATCGTGGGTGCATATTACGCAATTTTTTTTTAAACAATTTAGCTTCATGAAATTCATGTACATAAATAAATTTATATATATAAATAAATATAAATAAGTAATATCATATAAGTTTGAGACAAGTATTTTAGTAAATCAACCTATATATCGCGAATAATTTTTCGACATAATTATCTTATTCGATAAGCACGAAAAACAACACAGAGTTTGTTCATCATCAGCTGGGTTCCAGCCACAGTAGAACTCAGCACTCAGCTCCGTACTCAAAGGGTTAAGTGATACGCTTAAACACGTATAAGATAATGTTTCCACGATTAATTTGTCTATACATATATATAAACATTGGATTTACTTCATCAACCCGTCTGCGGCGAGTATTTTGAGCTGCAGGTTAAAATACGTATAACAGCATCCTCTCTTTTAATGAAATGTTCATCGTATACTCAAATATACTATAACTGCGTTGACACTCTTTCGTTCGTTTACATTATACAAATGGAAAGGGAGTGGAGCATCTTTAAATTATCTTATTACATATTACGTCTTTTTTTTTTAGTTGACTTAAAAATACGATACCCGGCTCTTAGAAATAAATATAATCGCTAGCGAGTTTTGTAGTTAATAACGTACTCGTACTGTCAAGATTCGTGTCTTAAGATTACCTTCAAATCGTCCGGCAACACATGCGTAATATCGTTTATTCTCTCCCGCAGTCTCTCCCTTACCGAGTTATCGATTGGTACGTCATCGATGCAGCTTCTCTCCAACTTCTGGCGAATTCTGAGAATCATATCGACCACTTCCACCTCTTGCTTCCCCTGCACCCACGTCTTCAAATCCTGTCCATGATTATTGCATTGATGAGAAGAGCTTATAATAGAAACGCGCGTATTGGAATCTTGCAGATGCAAAAGAAAATCAATATTCATACCGCCTGCGATAATTTCTCCAACTGTTTAACTTGCAACTGTTGACTCAGCTCCATGTACCTTGCGTGGAACCATCCGGAGAAGTTCGGCGATCGAAAGAATCGTTTGTACAGCCCTACCCAATCTCCTTTTATGCCTGTAGTTAATTGGGGACCGGAGCTACTTAAGCTAGCTAGGAAGTCATCTGGATTGAACATTTGTGGTGTAGGAGTTGCCTGACAAAAAAAAGGGGGTTGTCTCGTTACGTGAACTGATTCTACAAATCATTGATCGCTGGTAACCGATTTGCACACCTTGAAGGGTGATATGTTCTTTTGCAGTGGCATGAGGGTCGCGATGTATCTCTCGAGGGGAATCATGAAGCTCTCCGTTAGCTCTATTAGGTGACGTTTCAACAGCAAGGTCTGCACCTCGCCCGGCCGTTTCGTCTGAATGCCCCTGAACAAATTCTTCAGTATAGTCTTGTCCTTCTGCAGGAAAGGTTTGTACTGTGTGTAAACGCCCGGCTTCGAGTCCAGCACCTTCAGATTTTCAGATCTCTTGATTTTGTATTTCTGATCTTCTGAAATATCAAATCCTGAGCACGTGCCGTACACCAACCATTAAGAGCGCCATTAGCACTTACCGCTGTTGTTGCCGTTGCTTATCCGAATGATGTGCGGCCAGTGTTGCAGCGTCTTCGCGAAGAACGGATTTGTCACGCCGAGGATCACAGCAGGCGGCGCCGGCGAGTCGGTCGTGTACTCCTTGAATTCCGAATCGTGAATGGTGAAATACGGGCGGTGATCGGCGCAATACTTCAACGGTGCGATCATGCTGGAGAGAACGTTTTCCGGTTATACATAAACGTATTGTGGATATACAGGATGTCCCGAAATTTGCGTATCAAAATACCACAGCAAGAAAGTCTTTCGAAAAATTAAGTAAAAAAGTTACTTGTAAATTTGTATTTTTTTAAGCAGTAGTTTTTGAGATGTAAAAATTTAAATTTAGCCAATTATAGATTACGGTTAAACGGAAACGTGTCCGTGAGTAGCGCGTCGATAGTGTGTTAATGTTCGCGAACTTCACACGCGCGTAATCTGACAATTGACCAAATTTAAACTTTTACATCTCAAGAACTGCACTGCTTAAAACAAAAATTTACAAACAACTTTTTTAACTTAATTTTTCGAAGACTCTTGCTACGATCTTTTTCGCGAATTTCGAGACACGCTGTATATAACAAGTCTCTCAGACGTCTCGGGCACTTACGCTATGAGCGCTTGAACCATCTCGGAGCATGTGGTCGGCGAGCCTGCCATCACAACGATTGGCTCGCTGAGGATCACCAGTTCCCACAGTAAATGCACGTAACTGACAACGCTGGCCAGACTCCGGAACATGTCGCCTTCGTAGGCTGATGTCAGTATCAGTCTTCGCGTCGAGTGCACGTTCGGGGTGTGCTCCATGGCGGCGATCGACGGAACAGCGGCTTTGTAATTTTGATTCGGGATGTACGTCTGAAATAATCGTATCTCTTGATACACAGAGAGAACGCACATGTTTTATATACACGCGTCGACTTGTGTAACTTTTAAGTCTAGCTTACCTGGAATAGCACCCCGATAAGAGGTAAGTGAACCATCTGGCCTGGAACTGGAGGTGGCCAGTGATCGATCTGGTGCACCACGGCTTCCATAAGCGCTGTTCCCGCCTCGAAAAATTCCGGCGCGATTAAAGCACATAATTCACCGAACAGATTGACAAATGGCAGTTTCGTAATTATGACGACACTCTGGAGAGACAGAAAAGCGGGATATTAATTGCGATTAATTGCGAATTAAATTAAATTGAATTGCAGCCCAAATTTGTCAAATTGTTGACACACACCTTTTGAAAGTATCCCCTCGGCAACGACTTATCCTTCACTTGTCGAAAGTATACGTATCCCCAGTAATAATCTCTATCAGTTTGTAGAAAAGAAGGTGATTTCCTGTCGTATTCCTTGAGAGCATTGGTTTCTTGCACCATTTTACTGCTTTGCCTTATTCTTACGTGATACTGAGTATCTCCCATGCATCCAGAATTGGAGTCGGGGAAGGCTAAGTAACAGACATTGGATCTCTCTTGCTCCGATAATTTGACATGACTTGGATAAATTGCCTGTCGCACACGAAAAAAAAATCATTTGCAATATCTATAAAGTAAGACTAGCACATTTCGCTGTACTTTATTAATTAAATGTATATTAAAAAAAAAAGAAGATAATTTTCTAGATGCAACAATTTTCTGATCGCACCTCTATAGCTTGACCCAACTCGAGATCGAAGGTAACGATGCATATACAATGCACCCAGTTGCTGAAACGTTCCCATTTTCCGTACGCCACCTTATCCTTCATAGTAGTTTCAGTTTCCAGTCCTTTACTTGTTGAGCAGGAAGGAACTGACATTGTTCTCTCTTCTATTTTATCTATTCCCTAACTAATCCAGTCACTTGTCTCATATACTAACTACGTGTGTCATTCATCATTGTGCAACATGATTATCTTCAGCTGCATGACACTCGCACCGGCACTTGGCTTAACAATTATATGTCATGTTACAATAGATCGCATAAAGATTCCGAATGAGCTGAAATACATAAAATCTCATCTCAATATTATAGCAATCTTAAATAAATCTGCGACAATCCATTGACTCACCGCTGTAGATATATATATATTTGCATATATTACACGCTGTATGCATCAACTATATATATAAATCTCTTCTAGTTCTCCGCACTAACGTTCAAACATCCTCTACGACTACGGCTAGTCTTGAAAAATTCTGTACCCTGTTTGGCGATGTGTGTCCGAAGGAAAAAAATCAAATTCGCATGTACGGTCCCCCCTCCCCCCTGGTACTCCAGGAGCGAGAGTATGTATCGCCTTCTCCGCTTGCTTGGAGGCCGAGTCAGAGGCTGGTCCAGCCAGGAGTAGACACGCTCAACGCCACGCGACGGGTGCGTCTACTTGCGTCGATGCGCTTGGCCGTGCACATGCCGAGGCCCCCATATGTTTCCCGTCTCCGGACGACGACGATCTGCCGAACAGACAACAACACCAGTCGAGCTCGCGTATGTATAATCGACGCCGGGGCTGACCGGAGCCGTCCGAGGGAGCGTGACAGCTGTGCCACCTTGACATTCGCGACGCACACGCGACACTCACCCCCGCCTCGTCGAGGAGAGTCTTCATAGCTCGTTTGGATACCCAGATGTTTATAACCTCCGTTACGGCGATCCGCGGGGCGCTCAGAGAATCAGCCTCATACCTCGCGCTTCTCCGCCCTGAGGAGCTACCACAGTCCTCTGCGACGAGTTGCTATCATCGCGCGTCTGAACTGTCTCTTGGCCTGTTCACGGTACGGTTCTCTCTCTCGGCGAATCCCGAGTAGTCCCAACGGGCGAGTCTCGACCAGTCTCGACCAGCGAATTCGACGGGCATGCAGTGACGGGAGTCACGGCGGGAGAAACAGCGAGAACGGGGAGGGTTAGGTGCCTCTCGATTCTGAGAGCAGCGCTACCTGAGAAAGTGGTCCAGAAAAGCAATTTGTGGCTGCCGAGGATCACTGGGATCCACAGATTTCTCTTCGCTTCGTGGAGTTTTGCGAAAAAAAAAAATATACACGCATGTATATTTATGTAAATTTTTGTGAAAGCTTTGACACTTTCATAACCTCGCGTATTCGACCACGACGAGCACGCTGCGCGAGTCATATGGCAAGATGAGTGTGTGCGAAATGCATCATTCGTAAGTTTCTTACAAAACCATGTAAATAGCTTATTGATTATTGTATTTATTATATTATATATCTGTTTAATATTCTATATATATATATATATATATATATATATATA
>NW_012026840.1:53421-98606 GCF_000956235.1 Wasmannia auropunctata | reverse complement strand
GTGTATAAGAGACAGTATATATATATAACATATAAGTGATAATACAGAATCGTATTTTGCATTGCATTTCCAGAACTGTGGAGTGACGCATTGCTGCTCCACAGGAATGCGGTCTTACTGCTGAACGAGATGAAGTTATGGAGCTTATAACGTTAGAGCTACGGCCACGCTTACAGTCCTGCAACGTGTTTATCTCCATACGGAAGGACCTCTGCCTGAAAGATGTGCGAGTCAAGCTCCTGGAGAGCGACGTGGTGTTAATAGTGGATGATTGTAGCATAAATTTCTCCCTGCCATCTGTAAAGGTCATACCCACCTCCCTGTCTATGTTAAGCATAATAAACAGCTGGATCTGCTTCCGTCTGCAAACCGCGCCGCTGGAATCCGCATTCGGGTCCTTCGGCACGGAAGTGCTGGCGAATTCGGACAAATCGGCCCGCCCGAGCGCCGATCACTTGCAGCCCTTTTTAAACGACATCAAGTCGCTGTTCGAAACGTCGGAATGCACGATACTGTGCGCCTGCTGCAAAAACGTTATCTCGAGGTCGATCGGCTTCAAGAGGTTTCTACCGCTGCCCGACGCGGATTACGACCCCGGCGAGTGGTTCTGCTGCAAGCACAACGCCGGCTGCAACGTCGTCCCCAGCGGCGTGCGGCCGCAGCGGGAGTCCGATTACCTGTACGGCTCCTGCTTCTCCGTGCTGCACAGGAGCATCTTCGCGAAGGGTGGCATATGTGCCGACAGCAAAACGCTGACGTGTAACAAGTGCCTGTTGCACATAGGCACGATTCACGCGTACAGCCTGTTCAAGGTATGGAACTGTTGCGTAGATTACAAGCCGCGGAACGACGGCCTGCCCATCGTGAACGCCACCGATCCGCTCGATGATTTTCTGACGCTCGTGAAGGACTCGCTGGGCGAGATCTTGGGCGAGGAGATCGCTCTGGAGACGTCCGTCGGCAAGCAGACTCATCGCCTTCTGATAAAGCCGATGGATTGCAAGTTAAATCTAATTACGGAGCCCGATCGCGTTACGGTCTGTGATACTGACGTCCCTACCACAACTACTGTAGCCTTACAACGGAAATGCGCTGCCAAAGTTTTATACAAGTACGAGACGAATGAAGTCACTATAATCGCTAATTATTTTAATGTCAAGTGCCATGAGGTGGGTCTGCCGATAATGGAAGCTGGATTAAATTATTTGTTATCGTCGACGAAACGATTGCCTCCTATTTACAGAACTGCCGCCACAGGCTACTTTCTCGGTTACATTGTCCTACAAGAGAAAACGAACTAAATATCGTAACTTATTGTCCAAATGGTTAGTTAATTTTTATATACATTTATATACATTTTGTACATCTATTTTTATACGCAATAAAAAGAAAAGAGTTGTTTAATAACCACATATACATTCCTCATAAATAAGCATAACAGAACAACCCATTAGACATAATATTTAAACAGCTCATAAATTTTTTTTAAATGAAAAGATCTAAGAAATATATTCAATTTCTCTGTGTACCATGGTATATTTTAATTCTTTTGAGCAAGAAGAAAATTGATTCCTTTTGAAAACGAATATACGGGAAAATTATTAATTACAAAATGAGAATGAAGTATCATTGGGAATTTCGTTTTGTGCATAGGAAATGCATAAATTTATTTTAGAAATCCATAACTACGGAACGTGGAGCCATTCCTTACATCGGTTGGAAATCTGTATTTGCCAATGAGAAATCCGAGGTTGCGCAAAAATAATTAATTCTATAATTAGAATATCGTATCATTTACGTCCACTAGTGACATCGTAAAACTTTTGTATACAATATGGCATGCAATCTATACAACATGATGTATACAGGTATTTGCGTAAATTGTACATATAATTTTTCTTTTCTCATAAGAAAATTACACGGCGTCAATAAACGTTACATATATAAAAGACTTCACGTACGTACACATATTTGAAAAATGTGGGATATAATAGAAGCTTATCGGTGTGTGAAATTACTCCAAAAGAATGAGAAAAGAAGAGATACAATTTTATATCGTGAAAATTCGTATTCTATTACTGATCAAATATATTTTTATTAAACGCAAACCTAAAACGTGTGATACGAGAAGTAAAATTAAAGTGGATAATATTGCGTTACCTCTTTCCTCTAGATTAAACTAAGAGTGTGGCTTATTACGCATAAAAATATTCGCCGAAATCGCTCTCGAACGTGTGTATATCTTCTTCTGAATTAAGCCTGATATTATTAATTCTTGTACAGGCAGTAGGCCACGATTTCTCTTCTAGTATTGTGCTGCATCTCTAACATTGTCATGTAATACGCATGTATACATAGTTAGGTAACATTCGTTTGATCGCTAGAACTGTATATTCTGTCTATGAGAGGTCTTATGTACACCCAGCCACCGTCTTTGGTTTCCTTAAAAAGCTGTTGAACAAAAGGAAAAGGGATCGTTGATAACGATAATTATACGACAGAGACTAATAGCGTTTTCGATTTGTTGATTCGACTCAACTCCCAAGTCGATGGTCTGTTCTTTTTAACTTTTTTTTTTTAACTGTGCGTTTCTTGCACAGTTTAGCTATTCTTTTACAAAATTAAAAAGAACAGACTATCGACTCGGAGTCGGATCGAGTCAACAAATCGAAAACGCTGTAAGATGGGAAGGATAGAAATAAAAGAATCGTCCGCTCACCTTCGTTTGCCACGGTACGTTACTCTCCTTTCGTAGCCGCGCCTCTTCTCGTTGTTTCTGCTCGATCGCGCATTTCGCCGCCGTAGCTTTATCCATATCGTTGATACGTAGGCCAACTGTCACGTCACGCCATACTCTTCGCGACTCACACTCGTCCTGCTCGCACACCGTTTTAACTAGTTTTCTCTCCGTGCTGAGCTCCCTCACGTCGGCGAACAGTTCGCTCTTCTGTAAAAAAAAAAAAAAATTAACAAAATATTCTTTCAGCGACAATCAGATTTTGCATCCCACGGACGATTATATAATACATATTAATCTTCGTTATTCACAGTAGTTTACTTATACATAAGGACATGCAAAAACTCTAATTGTCACCGCAGCATTTAACATCCAATTAACGTTACGTTACGATCATTCTCTAATGTCTGTTTCAACTTACGCCATCCAACGTCTTCACTTCCATCGACCCGCTCCATTCTCCGTTTATAACGAGGAACGGCTTCTTGTCTCCCGCCTGGAAGGCCTGGCACGTGATCCGATTCCGTTTACCGCCGTAGAAGGGTTTCGTTAAAAATTCTATCGTCGCATGATAACCAGTTTGTATGCAATTTATTGTTATGCTTCCTCCCAGCTCTATCCACGGTACAGTGAGGATAGATCTGCCATAACCGTTAGGGAAAGTTAAAACGTATTCCTCCCCGTGTTGCAGCACATTCACCCAGCCCTTCCCCACATTGTGCACCCCTATACTCAAACCCAAGAACTTGCTCTTCGTCCAAACGTGAGCTCCGAAACTAATCTTTTTCCCGACATGCTCGGCGTAAAATGCACTAACTGCAAATCAAATCACAGTTACAACAAGATAGATTGTAGCTATTTTTCGTGCGACACGGACGGTTAGACGAAACGCACGTGTGTGATGAAAACAAGATACGCTTTCCCACCTACCTGGTGGATGATGAGAGACCTGCTCGGCGACAAACGCAAGCTGATTCTCCTTGCACCACGGTACAGGACCGTCCGACACAAGCCTGTTAGCGGAATCCACAACGCTGTCCGAGGAATTGGGTATGCTCCAGTGGCACCGAAAAATTTCACCCAACACGGGATTGTACGGCTTCTTGGCCACGCCAGATTTACGCCCCGCGTGAAAGCTGCACAAGTACCAACGGATCACTTGCACCATCCTCTCCCGAGGCGTCGGCATATCTGCAATGCTGATTCAGAAGAATGGCATTAGCATAGTTGGTCCTTCTTTTATTATGGTATTGGTAATCAGTATGTAAAAATTTATTACAAGGCTGCGCGCTATCGGCGCTATTACATTTATCTTTATCGTTAATTGGAGGCCTTAAGACAAAGACGAAATAATATAATAGCCTGCTGATAGCACGCTCCCCAAACGCAGCGTCACAGCGTTAAGACAGATGCGACCGAATGCTAAATATATATTATATATATATCGAAGCGATCGTTATTAAACTGGATGATTAAAAGTACCTTACAAATTGATCGGGATGAGCAAAGTAATCCGCGTACATCTCAAGGAGTGACCTGCGCTCTAAGATGAACGTTGGTAGCGCAACCCTCGTCAAGTCCATACCGATCTTCACTTGGGACAGAAGATGAGACACGACTGAGCCGTGACTCTCCATGGAGTCCACTGTAGAACGATAAAAGAAATGTGTCATTATGCGCGGAATTACTTCCTGCAACATCGTTGCTCGCTCAGTCAGACATTACTACGTACTTTCTGTTTCGCTTTCTTCTTCGTAGAGAGCTGCAACAGACAACAAATTTACACAGTTTTAAAGTACGAAAAATATTCTTCACAAAGGAATTCGTTGGATACCGCCGATTTCGAGAACTCGGCGACGTTAATGTACCAGTAAACATTGGGAGAAATCGCGAGAAGTTAACCTGAATTTTTTTATTATATATATATATATATCGCATCTATGAATATGTATATCAGTCGCACGCGAAAACTTACGACTTGAAGTTATGTCCAACATATTGCCTGGCTAAGATAGACCAACTAGTATCCATTCCTAAGCTCCTTATTCCCGGGACCGAATTGCCGAATTGTGTTCTATTAACGCAAAGCACTTCGTCGGGCACTACGATTTGAAGGTGAACCGAAGAACGTGGAGTCCCACCGGGGTCTATCCTCTCTACTCGTCATCGCGTCAACATTCTTCGTCTCTCTCTCTCTCTCTTTTTTTTCTTTACTTATTCCACCACCCCTTTGAACGAGACACGAGGAGCACCTCCGCGAATGCGTGTCCGCTCGCGAAACGTCAACTTATACACGTCAAAAAGAGCAGTGCCCACGATCGCGGGAGGATCAATAATGGTCGCGGTGGATAAAACAGACGGGTTCACCGAGTGCACAGCCTGCATTATCAGCGATAGAACACAATAGAAGACGTTTTTACGCGAGCGGACACGCGGTCGCGGAAGTTCCCGTGTCTCATTCAAAGTGTGGCGAAATAAATAGAAAAGAAAAAAAAACAAACACGAAGAATGTCTCATCGACACGTACGATGACGAGTGGAAAACTCCGGTGGCGCAAAGCCCGCGGCGCTCCTGAACTTAAACGCTTCTGAATTCTGACTGCAAATTACTTGGCTCGTAATTTATTTTATGCAAATACGTGCGCGAGATATTCCTCTTGCAAATCGTACAATCACACAGATATCTCTACCTTATCTTGCCACTTCGGAGGGGTTTTTTTATGTAACGTACTCAAAGATTTAATCTCCACAAACTCTATACATTGATTAAAAAAACATCACACACATACATATTTTCAAAGAGAAGGAAGTAACGTTTTGCTCTTCGAAAAAATGTACTTACCTTCCACTTCCTGACAACGCCACGAGAAAAAGAAATTGTACAGGCTTGTATCTTATATACGATTATTTTGTAAACATGAAATTTCTATATATGCGAGATGCCCGAACAGACAGGATTTTAAAATCTTTTACTAGATCTTTAAGACACGTAGGTGATATTTCATGTCTAAGTATTGTTAAAAGTTTTTAGGTTTTCACATTCATTACGCCTAAGCATATCTCTTCTAAAAAAAAAAAAGGAAAGCTATTAGCGAAGTGCGAGACTGATAATGGAACATGAAATACCCACCTGTCTAATTTTAGATAGCTAAATCTACAAGTACAAACAATTTCTCTGGAAAAATATTCGTCTCTGAACCATTCTCGATGTATTATTTTGATAAGTATAACGATTGTTTTGATTGAATAGTAAAAGCAAATGAAAAAATATGGAAGCAAATAATAAAGCGCATATCGAAATGAAAGTATTGACTCACCATCGTAATCTACTGATCCGTCGCCTTTGATAGGCGGCAGAGGCGGTTCCTTGCGTTTGTCTCCCGTTGCACTTTCTAGAGACGAATGTAATCGCTCGATATCTGAGTATCTGAAGGAAAAAAAAGAGTATTTATATAAAATTTTAGAAATATAAATTTTCTAATAAAAATTTATCAAATTAATGTATGTGTACCATAATAAAGATATATATACGAAACGAAAAAGTGGCATGCACGAAAAAAAGATTCTGTTTCTCGATAAAAATTAACTTATACTTGCAGCGCAATATGATTCTGGACTGCCGGAGGTGATATCTCGTCCGCGGCATCGAAGTAATCGTCGTCCTCGTCGGAAGACGAGTACGAGAACTGTGGTACCGGTAGATCCCGATCTACGACTGAAATATGCAAAATAATACCTCAGTCATTATTAAGTTCGAGGCTTGCTTAAGTAATATTAGAATGCAGCGTAAACAAAGCGACATTAACCATTTGGCAATGTGGATACTCTCGGTTCCACACACTCGGACCCCAATTCAATGCCGGTTTGCACTGTCGCCTCCGGTGCTCCAGCCGCAGCTAAAATTGAGTTTTTAGAGATGTAGTTTTTCATATAAATGCATTTATAAAAAAAAAGAAGAAAAATACAATTGTTCTCAATCAGAAGATCACATGAATAATCTCTCCCCTTTTTCCTTAATGTTTTTGAAGCGAGCAAATTACTGAACTCGAGCCTTATCTGTAGCAAGTCTTTCGCAAAATGTCGCTCTATCTTGTTTGCTTTCATTTTTTTATCTCATCGTATTTCTCGGTGAGCCATTTCGACATTTTTTGGGAAATAAATAAGTCTCTCTTTGTGTGCCAGTTACAAAACTACTAATTTCGAACAGTGATCTTGTAACCGAGAAACAAATGTATTGAAATTTGGAATATACCTTACCGTGAGGAAGCGAAGGTGAGACGTGTATAGAATTCGATGGTCCTCTGTATACTCCGTTAACAGGTATCGCCGTATTCTGGAAGGCGTTATTCGAAATATAAGATCACAATTGTAACAGAACATAAAACTTGGGGGAGGGGAGGAGGGTAAGACGATGCGCCAAGTACCTTCGCAATTTGCAACTGAACGATGGTATGCTTAACGGAATTGAGCATGGCGTTGGCCTGCGACAGAACGGCGGAGTATTTGTTCTGCTTCTCCTCATCCTCGGCCTCGTTCCTTTTACCTTCGATCAGTTTGATCTGCTCGATCAGAAGCTGCAGATAAACGTCTGCCTCGGCTACCTTGCGATCGAAATCTTGCTTGGGTGGCGACTTCTTGGGGTCCCATCTCTGGAACAATTGATTTTCTACGCTGTACATCGAGTACTCCACAAAACTATCTTGTGCAACATTACTTTTACTACTCCTATCAACATTATTCCGAGGAAAGTAACAATTATTTCTATCTTTCACGCATACGTGCATGCGTGTGTGTATATGTGAGATACACAAGTGTCTGCATTCGTGTACATACATACCGTGTGAGAGTGGCGGAGTATCGTGTCCTCCAAGGCACGCACCCAACGTTCTCGTTCCTCCCCGTTGCGCGTTTGAAAGTGAAACGTCTTCGGGTCGTCCTTGCAGGAGTTGGTCGTTATGGTGAACGTGCTGTCGTCCTCGTCGTCGATGCCAATGATAGCGCCTCTCAGTCGTACGCAACCGCGACGTGCGCCGCGCATCATCTTCTCCTTGCTCTGAAGAAGGGGAGAGAGAGAAAAAGCAAAAGGAAGGACGGATCAGTGAGATAACCTAAATTCGCCCGGGTGGAACGGCGCGCGACGCGGCGAGTGTCGCGGTGAGGAAATGGGGACGACGACGACGACGTGGTCGCGTGGTTAAGATCCTCACCGTGTAATACGACAGAAGACCCGCGTTGTCGTCCAAAACAAACCATCGGTACTGCCATCCGTTAACAACGTTGGTCCACTTGCTCAGCGAGCCCTCCATCGTCGACATAATACCTTATTTGCTCTCCGCCGATCGCTCTCTCGGCCGGGACGGACTCCTACCGATTTTCACGGCGTGTCTCACAGCGCATATCCTCGGGAGAGTCGCACAGGGCTCCGTGGCTAACGGATTATTATCGCGTCATCCTAATCCCGATGTACCAAATCGTCGTGTATCCTCGCGACTTGCTGACTGAAGCTCGATCCATACCATGGTCGGTAACTCGGTGGTGTCGCGGACGTCGCGGTACTACACAGTACACACGCCAGCCAGATACATTCCGACGCGTTTTCATGAGAGAACTTTCGTCCTAAAACGACGTTTATAAGCAGATTATTATCGATAATAAATTCACTTCTGTATAATCTTGGCTTAACTTATTTTGTGTCTTTTTTTAGTTCTAAAAATGATAAAAAAAGATAAATAGATAAATTAAACCGAGATTAAAAGTTAATCTACTTTGGTAGAAATACAGGCAGTCTCGATGAAATCTCAAAATTAACTTAATCGGCGATAATTAAGTTAATTATATCAAACATGAATAGAATAGAATTATTACGATTTTGATTTGACAATTGAAAGAAAAGATTTGATCAGAAAAATCGGCGAATATTATATACGTCAATTTTCGCCAAAGCAGACACTTAAAGTAACTTCAATCTCGGCTTAACTTTTTTTTTCTAGTTCTATGAATTAAAAATAGAAATGGAAATTTTGTTTCGTGTGCATAACTGCGTGCCGATAATCGAACTGTCAAAGTTTGAAAGAGCGGTGACGATGCTGAAATTTTATGTGCGAAAAATATCATAATACAATAGATTTCTTTGATAAAGAATTTTTTTCGATAAACAACCTTATCAACAATTGATCGAAATAACACAAGATATTTATAGTAGGACAAATATATGAGATAGAACATGTGACATATACACGCGCGCGCGCACGTGCGTTTTGCTGTTACGTCACGTTACGTAGTATGCGCATCGACGTCAAGCGAAGAATATTTAATTTCCCGATAGCGTTTATCGCAACGCGGTTTAATCGATGGTTTATCGACTCGTAGGGGCATAAAGGATTGCAGGTGCGAGAGCGATGGAAGCGCAATAATAGAGTATTCTAGCCCCACTCTCTAGCCGCGGCGCCTCGCAGCTGCGACTCTGCCATGAGTGCCACGTAATTAACACGACCCGTAAGGCCGTAAATACAGAACAGAGGAGAGAGAGAGAGAGAGAGAAAGAGAGGAAGGGAGACAGAATTCGGAGGGACGCGTGTGTTTTCCGCATTCGCGTTCGTTCGGAGAGATGCCTACGTCGACGGGCACCACGTACACATGCATCACCGTGCACCACTGTGCACACGTAACAGCCGCGAACGTTTATCCGTAATGAGACCCTCGCGTCGCGTCGGAAAGGTGGAAACCACGTAGCGTTTGAGGGAAAGCAGGGAAAAAAAGGAGACTTGAAAGAGAAACGCCGGTCAAATCCGCCTCTTTGCGTCTCTCATTCCAAAACGGAGGTATATATTTGTATATTTCCCGGGTTGTTATGTTGCAGTAATTTGATACTGAAACGTAAAAATACTGCGTCTCCGCGATTGTCATGTTTGTGATTGTCTCGTTTTGCTTGGAAAATTTTAATTGGAAATCTATCGCTTTCTCCACAATAAGAGTCACATACAGCACCTTTCACACGTCAGTGTCAAAAATTCCGTGTTTTGGAGAAATTCGCTCTCAGGACCGCGGCGGCAAAGTTTCGAGTTTTTCAACGCTACGAATATATATATAACAATGTTATCTGTAAATACAGTATACGGTGATGCTGTATGTGGAATGTTTGTAGTGACAATGACAACTCCCATGTGCGAGGATGGTGGACCGTTGAGAGAATGGGCGCCCCTCGCCGTCCTGCTGCAGCAGATACCTGCCAAGGTGCAGAACGGTATTTTCACCCAAGACATCAGTTTCACCTGCATCGACGCCCTGACCGAGTTCATCGCCATTGGAACTAATCACGGGCTCGTTTACTGGTACAACAGAGAAAAACAGGATCTGCAGAGATTGCGTTGCGAGGTACTTGGAGGGACCTTTCACAGAGAGAGAGAGAGAGACGCCTACTTTCGCCCCTTTAAACAAATTGAGTACTTAACCGAGTTGTTTTTAATTTTTTAAAGGTAATATCTGTTTTTTTTTTTTTTTCACAGAATGTAAACTCCAAGATCACGAGCGTGCAAGTCATCTCCACGGTCGATTACATGGTCGCGGCGGGCAATGAGCACGGCGTTGTTACAGTTTTTCAAATTCCCAAGAATCCGCCGGACTCACTGCCAAACAGTTTAAAGCCAAAACAGAAGAAACAGGTAAATGATAAAGATGGAACTTATATATGTATGTGTAATATGGAAATATGAATTATACGAATGTCTCGCTGGTATTTTTGTTACAAGGTGGAGAGATACAGTATAAGTGGCTTGCACAATACCGCGGTGACAGCAGTGGAATGGTCTAAAAATGGCATGAAATTGTTCAGTGGAGATAAAGACGGTTTAGTAGTTTTAACGGAGATCGATTTTTATATGGTAATTAGATGCCAAAAATTTATTTTCCTGGTTTCTCTTTTACTCTCCCATATAAAAACCAAATAGATTTTGACATTTTATACTATTCGCAGCATTTATCCAAATCATCGAAATTGTTGAACGAGAAATATTCGGTGGTGCAATTGAGCTACCAGCAGGGCTTGCTGCTAGTCTCAACGACGTTACGTACAATCTTGGTGAACAGAAATGAAAATGGGAAAGTGACGCAAGTCGGCCAGAAAGAACGTAAAACGTTAGTGTTCTCATATTTTAATTTTATTGCAGCATAAATTAGAAGAAATGTAACGTTTCGGTGCTTTAGACTAGGCAAGCTGGGAGCGGTGTTCGGCTCGCGACAAAATTATGTGCAAGAACCGCTAATCTATGCAAGTAGACCAGGATTACGTTTATGGCAAGCTGATAAGGTCGGGACTGTGCTGAAAACGCTCATATTTAAGGTATTCAAGTTAACATACATTACATTATGCATTCATACTGCATTCATCATGTTATATGTATTATCAAATTGTGAATATTTTAAAAAGGATGCAGTTAGATCGGGCCATACAGAGGTGGAGTTATTAAATCCCGCACCCGAAGGATCGAGGAAGAATCGTGGCGAGCCTTCGTTCGGCATCGTGTTACCGTTTTGCGATGATTTGTTAGTAACGTACTGTGATGACGTAGTCTACGTAGTGAATCCAAATACTATTGCGATAACATCGATCGTAAACGATTTACGGCGCGTTACCGATGTGGCTTGCACTAAAGACGAAATATTTGTATTGGAGGGAGAAAGAAATATTTTGCGAATTGCCTATTATCCGGAAAATGATATTTTTACAGGTGGGCATTAAATAATTATTGTTTCTCTAAATTGGATGTAATTAGATAAAAAATCGTCACGCGCTGAATAATCATTGATTTTCCTACAGAAGAAATAAGGAAGACAATGGATCCTTTATTATCGTTCGCCGAATACAGTAAACCAGTTGCTAATGGTATACTAGAATTAACGTCAAAATTAAAGGAAAGTAGTATAGTGCCAGCTATTCCTTTTCCCAAAATCAATCCAACCAACATTATTCAATCTGTAGGGTGAGTAAAAGATTACTTCCAAAATGTGGATAAATCTATGCCTGTATAAACTGCATTACGTATTAGAATTAAAAATTATATATATATATATTTTTTTTGTAAATTGTAGCATTGTGCCGACTGTTACTGTTGGTACGGACGACAATGCGATTACAAACGCAGAGGAAGCTGTGGAAGTGCCGCCGATAGTTCCAATAGACTTAAATACTACGCTCATAACTGATATTAATAAAATACCGGAATATAACGATAGCAACAGAAGCGCGGAAGACGCGAGGAGCAACGATCGCCGGGAGATATTCCAGAGGATTGGCCAACAGGAATTCGAGGACGTCGTTTTCACGCCCGAAAGGAAGCAGAAGCGGTCTCGGAATAAAGCAGCGAACGGGTGCGAGGGTGTCACGGTGCCTGACGGCAGCACTGATCATATGTCGAGAAGTTTAAGCACCGATCACATGAACACCAACACGACGACGACGACGACGACGACGACCCATTCGTCTTTAATGCAGTTGAGCTTCGACGATGATTTTATATTGAAGTCAGATCGAGATTTAGAAATGATTCAGCGGGACGTGGAGAACAAGGAGAAACTGTTGGCGGACGTCTTGGATTTCGATTTGTCTAAATACATGACGAGTAGTCAAATACAAGACAAGGACTTGTCGAGTGTATCGAACCGTACGGATTTCGATTTGTCCAATTACATGACGAGTAGTCAAGTAGACAACGACTTGTCGTGTATATCGAGTCGTATGGATGCGATAACGTGCATCAACTGTAACGTACATTCCAACGATGCGGTGAACGGTGGGGAGCCGATTGCGAGTGAGGAGAATGAGATCGTCGAGCAGAGCGATCACACGGGAACCGAGTCGGGGGACGAGGATGTCAGTTATCGCACCGAATTGAAGCGGTTAGAGGATCTCGGGGAGTGCAGAAAGACCCTTTTACTAAATAAGCTGGCTGACGCCCCACCAGCTGGTCATAATTTCGTCGACGTTCGAGAGCCGCTTGCGAATCGAGACGAGCTAGAACACCAATTTAACGGTGAGTAATTATCGAGACCGTGACATTTGTGTAGCGCAGATCAAGCTGATGAATATCACAGAATGTGTTCCTGTGCTTGCAGCTTTGGCAAAGGAATGCGCCACATCCGCCATCCTCGAGGAGGAAGAAGATTGGGTTTTAGTCAAGGATGATATACCATCGATTATGTTTTAAGCAAAAGTCGTACGTAGTAATTGCCTCGCGTTTTGTACATATGTCAATATATTATTGAGAAGATAATTTTTAAAATAGTTAGAGAATTACGCGACATTGCGTGAAATGAGAGCAGTTTTTGGAGTAACGAGTAAATTCTCTCATTGCGGATTTTTTTTCTTGTATAAGGCATGTTCCATTGATCGTGTGAAAGGGCTATTTTAAAGGTAAACTTTTCCATTTTATCGGCTATCAAACGCTAACAATATAAATTATTGTACGAGATAGAAGAATATGTTTGAAATGTTTTATAATTTTGGATATTACGTGTGCAATATCGGGCAATGATATCTGTTATCAAATTATATGCATCGTGAAGTCCTGAGACATGCAATTATGAACGTTCGTATATTAACAAACAAAAATGCATTTCGCAAATATCATTGAAAGATAATACTAGTCACAATTTGGATAGCATATTGATTGTTTAAATTATTAATTACGTATATAATTATTAATATATTTAATGAATGTAGCCTTTTACAAATTGAATATTATTTAAAATGTAGTTACGTTAATTTAACATAGTACTATTATTTAACATAGCACCTAAATTCAGTAATCATCTAAATTTACAATTTGTTGAAATACATATTTTATTATTTATATTATATACATATTTTGACTATTTTGGGAAAGCTATGCATAATGCAATGCTCAGGTAATAATATCATGTTCAACATGTATTTTGTATAATCAAATAGTATTTTTACATATCTAAACACCTGCCAAGCACACGCGAAGATATACCATCGGTATGGTGTATCACCATCACTCGATATCGTATTATAAATTTACAATTTTCGTTTAGCGAAAGTTTTATGTAAGTTTATGCGAGTCACTCATCATTGCTACGTTCTGCGTAAGTTTGTAAATTTATATCAGACAAATAGTGATCTTCGGGACACTAGGCTCAACAGTATTTTTTTTAGTATCATACGTATTATTGCTCTATAGTATAGACTTGTCTCGAATTTGCGGTTTATTTCCGTTTTTATGAGAAAAAAAAATACAGAAATATTATATAACATGTGAGAACATTGCATGGCTCTAAAGTATATCACCTCGCCGCGCACATTATTAGTACTCTGCAAGGTACGAAAAGTTAAATACAAATGATTAATGAATAATTATACATTTATGTATCGAATAATTATAATGCTTTGTCAACTATGAAGAATAAAATCACAGTTCTAAGGCTCAACTACAATCAATACTCATGTTATTTCTTTTTTTCTATTAACATAACCGTATGATATAGAGAATAATCACTGCGGATTTAGGTTGGTTGATTACAGTTTTTATTTCTGTCCGATAATTTACATGATACTCGAATATATATATGCATATGAGTATGCGACAGTTTACTCCGTTACTTTTCGCATCGCTACGTGCTTCATTACGCAGGGCCCTCAATGAGGTCGGTGTACATTTTAATTTTGCTAGCGACACTCATGTCTACATACTGATCACCTACCGACACGATCATACCGCCGATGATGGAGGGGTCTACTTTGATGGTGAGCAAAATGGTCTGGCCCTTCTTCAGCATACGCTTCAGCGTCGACTCCAGCTTCGCCTTCGTGTCGGCGTCGAGCGGACTCGCGGTAATCACCTCGCACACCACCTCCCCTCGGGTGGCGGCCATCAGCACCTTGTACAGATTGATGATTACATTGAGCTTCGACAGCCGGCCGTTCTCCGCGAGCAACGTCAGCAGATTTTCGGTGGCCGGAGTCAATTTGCTCTTGGTTCCGATCGCCTTGAAAGCATCCATCTTGTCCTTTCGCTTTATCGAGGGATTTTTTATGAAGTCTATCAGTGTGGCGTTTTGCTTTAGGAGACCCTGATTCGAAAACACAACCACAGATCAGTATCGAGATAAATACCTGTGACACACCACAGTGTAACTTTTTATGTTTACATTAGATTGTCATACCTGTAAACCAACTAAATCCTTCTCCACCGCGTCCAAGACCTTCTGTTTGGACGCGGCTGAGTAAAGGGCCGTGGCATACCTGCCTTCTAATCCGAAGACTTGAACTGGAGGCTGCAACAATACGCGAATCGGGATAAAGATAATCGACACGTGTATGAACAATTGATAATAATGAATTAATAGAACTTGTACTACGAAACTACTGCGGGGATAATTGTGGAGAGCTTGCAAAATAACTTTCAGAAAGTTTATTGGACTGGATTCATGGGCTTGTATTCGATCAAGAGCAGAAAGGTACGCAGGCACTTGTCAAAATTAAATACCTTCACCAGCTGCTGCGCGGCGGTTGTCGTGGAAAAGGTACGTGTCTGAAATAAGAAACCGTTCGCATTATTGACAAGCAATTTCGAGGCAAGCGGCGAAATATCCTTGTGCAATCGTGTGTTACGCGAACGACAAATGCATTTTGATTTCTGTGAAAATACACGTTACATTTATACGTCATATTTATAACTATTTTTAAACAGTGAAGGCTGATCTTAACGCCGGAGCAATTCAAGAACAATTTTAGCGTCGTAACGCGTATTTACTCACAATTATTCTACCAACAGACATCTTTAAGAATTTCGCAGCGATCGGAGGAACAAAATACGGGCCTCACACGGCCACCATTATATAATGCGAGAGTGTGTAGGAGCACTATGTGTATAGGAGCCAGAGAAAGGAGTGTGAAGGGACTCGTTCAGTGGCGCCCCCTCGTGCGCGAAACGTTGAACCGCGTAGCCACCGGTCCGCTCTCTCCGGCATCTCTCTGGTATCGGCATTTATCGGGACGTGCGCACGAAATACTCGTGCCAGTCGTGACTCAGAATCGTGCTCGCCGAGCGGTTTAACAATAATCAAACGAGTGCGCGAGAAGGAAAGAGAGTTCGAGGCGATCGATGTTAAAAACGGGTCGCGCGATGTCATCGGTCATAGGTTAGGGCAGACTCGAGGAGCGGAACGGTAGACAACGACGTTTCCCACGAAGAACGAGGATTCAGTTCGCCTGGCGCGCGCGAGATGTCGCCGCGGCCTGCCTTCGAAAGTCGCCGTCGGGACGGTCGGGATTCGCGGCGCGTCTCGGGCTTCGAAAATACGATTTCGCGTCCCCCGTTGCGTTTCGGTACGCGCGCTGACCCGCGTTAATTACGCGAGCTGACCAAATCAGATCCCAGATCAGAGGTGGACTGGAAGGCCACTTTCAAAGGAGGAAGAAGTTAATTACGCGCGCTCCGCGCGCGTGTCTAACGAGGATGGGAAACGGCGGCCCCGGAGGGAGGTGAGGGAGCGGCGGGAGAACGCGACGCAACTCTTTATCGGTGAGTCGCCTTCCACTCGAGTTTCTCCGAAACTTTTTACATTTGCCGAGAATTAGCCCCTCACGTCCCCGATTCCGGCGGACTGAATTCGCAAGTTATCCTCGTAACGTCTCGGCCGAAATATAAGCGACGCAGACACGTATTTATTTTTCATCTCTCAACCAACCCGATTTAGAAGAGCCAATGAGACAAACAATTGGACGTAATAGGAATCAAAGAATGGTCGGGATTAAAAATACGGGACACAATGACGAATCAGATTCGTCTCGAACGAGTCAAATTTTTATTTCGTCAACGTGATACATTATATATTTCATCTTAATTTGATTTCGCTATATTTGCCGTCACTTTTACGAGGCCGAAAAGTGACGGCACCTAAACGCTCTCACACTTTTTCTCTTCTCTCTATCGCCTAAAAATACGATATATCAGCTCTATAATATATCCTTTGTTTTTACTTTTTCTTTCATTATACATATAGTGTTCCCTCAACGTAAAATTCGACGAAGTGAAATATTCGAGTAGTTTCGGTCCCCTTTTTTTTTTACACCGCGATAGGACTAAAGGAACGCAGGGGAACAGTCGAATCGCCAGTTCGAGAGGTAACGCTACCTCTAGGTAAAACACAAGAGTCATAATGATGTAGTCATAATGATAAAGTTCATATCGCGGAGAGAATTTTATTTTAAAAACCTTGACAATCATGTTAATCGTAGAACAACATAGTATTTCGACGAATTTTATATGATTTTCACTTTTTTTTTTAAATATACACTACAACAAATTTATTGTAGTGTAACAGTAAAATTTGTCGAGATACTATATGTTGTCCCACGATTAACAAAATTTTCAGGGTAAATTTTAAAAGGAAATTCTCCCCGTGTAATGATAAAGTCATTATGAAGTCATACGATATCATAAGGATGTCATTGTGTCTTTATTCATAAGTCACAAATAATGTAAGAATTAACGTCATTATGACATTATTTGCTTCTATATGTTCTACCTGGTATCGTCCGGTCGTCGTAAAGAATCCGGTGATTCGGGCGACGCGGTCCATCCCCTCGAAAAGGAAACGAGCGATCCGCACTGATCCGTTATTCCACGCACAACTCCGATATCCCGAGGCCACACCGATTATTTAAGTAAACGACATACGATCAGGTCGCCTATCGTTTTTTTGTCTCTGTTTCTCTTTCTTCGATCCCGATCACGATTGATATGTGTAATTTAATCGAACGTACAATCTCGCGTCGCTTATTGGAACAGGAGAAGAAACAGGACGCGGGTCGTTCCTCCCGCGAGTCATATTCTGCGTCTCCCAATTCATCTCTTTTTCCGCGCGCAACGGTCATTACAAAATAGTCTCTCTTTCTCCCTTTCTCTCTCTCTCTCTCTCTCTCTCTCTCTCTCGCCTGCATTGCGCCCACGTTACACGAGTACGATCTTAGTCTAATTTACATACGTAACAACTCAATCGAGTTTATTGTGTGGAAACGTTCGCGGTATCACGTATGGATCCCTTTTGATGGAAAACGCAACGATTAAACGCGGGAAAGACTCAAAAGGTGTGCGATCGCTCTTTTTTTTCCCCCCTCTCCTTTAAAAAGTATGCTCAGAATATTCGGATAAAAAGGGAAAGTAACAAAATATCTCTCGTATCTTTTACATTATATTATTGCGGGTTGTAAATGTACACAGGCTGTTTGACGACTCTCGATCGATCTCTTCGCTCTTTTTTCTCCTGTTTTTTGTCTCTTTTTTTTTTCTTTCTTTCTTCACAGACGCCCGCGCTGGTCGCACGCAGCATCGTTATTAACCCGAAACAGTAACGCTCCATTTGTGCGAAAATACAAAAATATCCCTTTTGCACTGTGGTATCACATGAATAGATCTATTATTGCGAGTTAAAGCGACAAAAGCGACCTTCCGGAACAAAACGTTGATCGTTAAAGCTGGATAGGCGATCTTTCTCTCTCATTTCTTCTTTATTTTTATTGAATATAACGCACGATACTGTTTAGGGCTAAAGTCACGAGATAACGATTTTGCTTCCGGCTGCACATAACGCTTCATACATGCGAGAGAAATGTATGAACGGGCGTGCACCGACTAAGTCTATATGTTCGTTTATACATACATATATATATATATATATATATATATATATATATATGTATATATGTATATCTTCGCGCAACGCTTCTCTGCGTGTGTACCTCCTACGTATTGCTTTGTAGACAATCTCTATATACATATATATACGCGAGATGCGAAACGCGCGTATACCTAGGGCTATAATGCGTGCGCGTCCGTCGCGCATTATAAATAGATCGAGGTTGGTCCACTCACTTGTAAATACGCTAGGATATTATAATTGCTCCACAACGTACATCTACTCTCTCGCTTTGACACGACACACAGACGCGAGATTTTACTCTGACTGATATTATATATATTCGACAATACAATTTTCGAATTTGCATTTTTCGTCTATAGATCCTAGGATATGAAGACCCGGAATCGGAAGATCTTTACGAGCTAGTTTTGATTATTATTCTACATACCTTGTTGAAGATTCTCGATTAAATTTTTTTTTGACACGAACGACAGATCTAAGCGCGACGAAATTCTTCACGACGTGAGAATCGTAAAATTAGAATCGATTTAGGCAAAACTCGATAGTTCTTAGATCATCCGAGCAATTATATAGCGGGATTGATGAAGCGATCGTGGAGTGGACTTGAACAAAAGGGCTGCCTCTCGACACACCGGCGGCGGTGCCCTTTCGTCCGTGACTTGGAAATTTAATGGGGCAGCGAGTTCTTAGGAGAGACTTGAAAGGGCGTCCAAAAAAAAAATGGGAGTAGTATCGAGTGCCACTAGAATTTCTTGCTGAGAGATGCTAAAAAGGTGCTGAAATTCCCCCCCCCCTCCCCTTTTTTCCCCCGTCATCCGGTCCCGTCATCCGTTTACCCGTGTATCCGTCCGCGATGCGGTTTGTTAATAATTATCGGCGTATCGAGCTGCTACTTTGATTGTCACCGGCTGTACGTACGTTAAAAATTTGCTCCAAGGATATCTCGCAAGCGGTACTTTAGGTTTTAGGCCTCTCCGTTAGGCCTCGAAGGTATATATACGGCATCTCCCGTCGATTATACATCGTTGCGACGTTCTTTACCCGTCTTGTCTCTCGTAAAAGAGTTATATCCCAAGCGAGACGTGTATTAATGATGCGGAAACTGGCTTGAGAAATTACGATAAATGAAGGCGCGAATATTAAAGTTTCGTCGAAAGTGAGGCGACATTGTGTGAGCGTTTCTTCGAAAAATAAATCGCCAAACTATTAACCACCGCGCCCTCCTCGGGGGTTTACTTCACAAACGGGGACTTTTCACCGCGGATTCGTTAATTTATATACAAATTTACGAAACGCCGCGCCATCTCGATTCCTGGTTAACTTCATTTTCAGGGAATTTAGCGTTGAAATCACTGCAGCGCGCGCGAAAAAATAGTCGGTGCGTATTAATTATTCACATAATCGGAGCTATATATTAACGTTCTTAATGAATCGAGCTAGGATGAGTCGTGTGTGTGTATAATACGTTAAACGTAATTAGTGCTCGCGGCGCAGCACAGAAATCTGAAACCGTTGCGGAAGTAGGACGATTGCCGGTCCCTGTTGCTGCTCCATCGGTGCATCCTCCGTGTTCCGTTGTTCCGATTGATTTTGTTCCCAGGATTGTGAAGGGCCACGGGTTTCTCTAGGGAGAGAATCAGAGAGAGAGAATTTTATGACTTAGATCGCTGTATTTTGTCCTATACGTGGCCTACGTGCCCGAGGAACGGAGAGGAAGGGGAAGATCCTAAAATTTTTCGAAATTTTTATCGCACAGATTTAGAGAGATATAATATGGATAATATTGTGCGAATGATACGTAGTAAGGATCGACGGTGCTCTCTTTCTCTCTCTCTGTGTAAACTCTTTATTTTTTTTATTGAAAAAAAGTAGACGGCTAATACTTTCGAGCCTGAGACACGAGACGTGAGGACGGAGGGGAAAAAAAAAAGATCGCGCGTCCCTCCTGCTGAAAAGGACGACTTAATTCCGTCAACGGCGACGATCGCTATAAATTGCAATACCATCGGGGGTCTTTCCCCTCCCGGATAACGTCGGGTAGCGACAGGAATATGAAATTCCGCGAGAGAGATTGAAAGCGTACAAGGATAATCTCGCGAGGTTTGACGTAACGCGCGCGAAGGATGTCGGCGCGCGGTGTTAATCCCAAACAACGGATGTAACGCACATATATTCTGGTTAGATAAACTTTATCACCATTATCACTGGCCGTATTTATCTGTTCGACGAAACGAAATTAATTTCGAGCAATTCCGATTATTTGCAATACGCGCGGAATATGCATTCGAGATTATACCGTTGGAATGAAGCGACGCGTAATCGTGGAAATTTAATAAATCGCAAATTATCATCGAATCAATTATTTTATTAAAAAAAACTAAAAAAATTCAGCGAGACACCGACAAAATGGAATAATAACGGTAACCGTATAGTTTTCGTAAAAAGGTGTAATTTGTATTCCTAACAAAGAAATTAATGCCGTGTTATATAGGTATAGCTGGCACTGCATTAATTTAACGTATTGACTGCATTGTGGAACGGGCGAGGGGGATGCAAAGTCAGTTGCGCGCCAAGGAGGAGAGAGGCGGTAATTCCGCTTTGCGGCGTCGCGTTTCCGCTCGCCGGAAGTATTCGGCGAACTCCCACCTTCCTGTACCGTGTCGGCGGGATTGTTTTGCAAATTCCACAATGTTTGCAGAGATCCACAGCGCGCGGGGATGTATATCGCATCGGTGTCTGTGTTCCGCGTTCCGTTTAACGAGAAGCGCGATTTTCGCGTTTCGCGCCGGTTTTTTTTCACCTCGCTCGAAAATGCTCAGATCGGGGCGTTCCGCGGCGAGCTGTAGGTATACGTGCGGGCCGCGCTCACCCGGCCCTTCCGAAATTCTCGTTTCCATCTCCCGCGCGCGAAAATCATCTCGATTCCCCGCGACTCGACTCGCGCGACCTTGACCCGCGTCACCGCCCCGAGTGTGTCAAACGCTGCCGCTTTTCCTCTCGATAACCGGAGTGCCGCCGTCCGAGTACGGGGGACTCGCTCCTCCTGCCCGTCTCGCTCGACATGCCACACGGAAGCTGGTCGCTCCGACCTTGCTCCCGAACCGCGCGCGCGTTTGAAAACCCTCTGCCCCCCGTCCTCCCCCCGCTCCCCTCACCACCCCTGTCCACCCCCTCCTGACTGTTAATTACTAATTTAGTTGCGAATACATTTGCAAAACAAGCCCGCGACGGCGGAGCGCATTAAAATCGATTAAAATTTAGCTGTCGAGCAAAAACCATTACGCGACCAGAATCAGGAACGCGACGAGTACGCTTTTTTGTGTATATATGTGTGTGTGTGCGTTTGATTATGACATTCAGCAAATTGAGATTTTCCATATGGAAAAGCGACGTTTTCTTTATATATATTTGTGTGTGTGTGTGTGTCGCACACTTGCATATTACACGCTGTCTTCGGCCATTGACGAGTTCGCAGCATGAATTCAGATGAGTACGATATGAAAACGTTCATCGATATTGTTTCCATAAATCCTGGATTGCATACGCGTTGTTTCCCCTCCCCCGCCCTATTCGTTAGTCCGGCTCGCCATATATTTCGCGTGCGTCGCGTTCTCCTTTTTTCTTTCTCTCTCTCTCTCTCTCTTTTCCGATTTCGAAATTTTTCACGTTCCAAGTATCCGTAAGGCATTGCCTCTGATTGCTCCGGCCGCCGCCGCGCCGGAGAAAAGGGATTTTCACAACGGTCGCGTCCCGGCCGTTACAGCGAATATATCACATTTATTTGTCATTACTTCGAACATTCGAAAGTCGGAGCGCTTAAACCGGGGAGATATTCCGGATCTGCCGGGTGTTACGTATTCATTAATAATACGACCGTCTCAAATGTAACTTCGCTATTATTCCGTCGTTACATTGATTTATGAAGCAGAAACATAAGTTTAATTCGCGCTTAAACCACCCTTTCGTCTTCTCCATCGCGGCCTATCCTCATCCCTCTCCTCCTCCTCCTCCTCCTCATCCTCCTGCTCCTCCTCCCCGCCTTCCCGTCCTCTTGTTTCACGCTTAAGTCAACTCCCGCGGCAGAGCACAATGGAAGGCAATATTTATCGAACAAACGGGTTAGATTGTTTTACGAACGGCAGCCTAGATTTGTTGGTCGACGAGTATATTTTCCCTCCCCCTCCCCGCCCCCCCCCTTCCCTCCACACCGTTCTCTCCGCTTTTTTTCCGCTCTTTTCGCCCCCTTTTGCCCTCTGGCATTTGCCACTTTCGCTCGTCCGCGCGCTTCCTTCACGGACCGGAGGAATGCAGTTCGGACAAACGGATTTTGCAGAATGGATCGTCCTTGACCCGTATTTACCGGGGTCTAAGGGTCGAACGGGGGTTTCTCCCCCACGTTCACACGTTATATATGATCGACACGTTTGTGGCAACACGCACTAACGACGTGCGCCCGAAAAGAAGCCGCTTACAATGCTTTTCCGTTCCGCATATTGTATCGATCAAGCCTATTCCGTATCTCTTCCGCCTCGTTTCAGACTCGAGTTTACAGAGACTTTCCGACCTATTTATCCCACATCCCCTCTCCACTCCTCTTTTAATCTCGCTCCGCAAAGCCGGAAAAATTTCGACTCTCGTATAGCAATATTGGAAAATATATGTCTTGATACTAATGAAAATGTGTATGTATGTGCGTGTGTATGTGTGCGTGTACCTTTATGTACGTATATAATAAAACCTTCTATTATCCGAACATCGTTTAAGCTCCGATTATCCAAACGGCATTGCTAAGAGAATGAACATCCCTCGTGTGCGTTATACGTTTACGCAAACACATGTAGCAGTGTGTGTGTGTGTGTGTGTGTGTGTGTGTGTGTGTGTGTGTGTGTGTGTGTGTGTGTGTTACACATGATACAACATACGTCTTCATCCCAGAGTACCCACAGGTAGTCTAGAAACAAACATGTACGTGTACCAACAAGACGTAAACGGCAGAGAACAACATTCCCAGTCGTTTTCTGAAGCACAATTCCTACTTTAGAAGCAGAACGCGTTACGAAGAGCGTTACGAAGCGTAGAAAGAAAACGCGGCGTACCACTGCGACGAATATATACTAAGGAAAATATGTAAATTAAGCGACTCACAGAAGGACTGGAGAGATAAAATGGAGGCTGAAGAAAACTGGTTAAATTACACTGTGATAATTTCTATTTCGCTACAATTCACACGGAATGTTACGCGATGAATTTACTTCCTTTGCTTCTCGTTTGGCTCTATATATCCGTAAAAATTCCCATTGTCCGAATATCTCGTTCGCTACTTCGACCAGATCGGATAATAGAAGTTCCATCATATTAACTTTTATACAGCATTCAATTATATATAGATCTATTTTTTCTTTCTCGCTACGAATTGCCTGATAAATCTGCTCTCGGGAAACCGCGGACTGATATAGATTCGTGGGACAATGGTAACTGAGTAGGGCAAAGCTCTCGGGCGGAATATGAACGGAGGTACCGGCGGAATTGTACCCGTGTCAGCCTCGGATTGGGGCATAAATTCTTGTAGCTCCGCTATCAGCTGGCCGATCTCTTCCGAGTCCTTTCGGATGCTGCAGAGCTCCTCCTCGTTGAAGTCCGGTCTAATCTGTTTGCACAGCAGGATCTGCGAGACCACATTGCCGATATACGAGGGACCGGCGCGATTCTCTGTAAATGCGACGAAAACTGTGTCGTTAGATTTTCAGCCGCGCGCGGCAATTCAATTTCGGCCACGTTTCTTACAGCTTATACTTCTCCATTTCCGCGAGAGGGAAATATTTTATAAGCGGGGGAGCACGCGGGCGGCGAAAAAAGTAATAAGTCACGATTTTATTAATATAATATTTTTAATAATATAATGTGTGTTAATACGTAACGCTCTGTTTAGCGTGGCTTTAATATGAAAGTGCATAGGGCGCTCCCTCATCCTTTTTTTTCGACGAGATTTAAAAAAGCTTCCATAAACTTTAATACGTGCAACGGAGGGAGAAATGAGCGAGCGCCTGGAATAAGCTATATCGCGCTAATGTCAAGGAAATAGTTATAAATTATTCGGAGCGAAGTTTCTCACTTATATATATGAGAAAGGGAGATACCTTTTGCATTGTGGCTCGCTCTGCTCGTCGCTCGGCAAAAGTCGCTGAGAAAGGTAAGGAGAGGAAAAAAAACCGCGTATTAACGGTACGCATGCAAACGGGGTGATCCGGTCGCATTCTCTCTCTCTGACACGTGTACACATACGTGCGCGATAGAATTGGGCTTGATTGTATACGAGGCGGATGTGTAGTCGGAAATTGGGATTTGCCGAACGCGCGCGTGGCACGCGGACTGCAGCACGCGGTAGTTTTGAGAGTTATGGTCCGCCGGGATGTACACGCCGTAAATCAGTCTATCCCGGCCCGGGCTCAAAGCGGCCGCAGAAACCGATTTAACGTTACGCCTCGGTGCATGCGGATAACGCAACGTGACTCGTTTTCGGTGACACCTTTACGGCTTGCTCTTTATACGGACCTTTCCAACGTGAACCGCGTCTCTCTCTCTCTCTCTTTTTCTCTTTCTCTCTCTCGCGTTGGTGTATAATTAAGAGTGTTATTACCGAAAGCGACGGTGACGTTAAACTCCCGGTGCGCTCATTTATCTCGTCGAGATTAAAATCGTCGACGACCAAGTCGCGACCGCGTACTTTATATATAAAAAAGAAGAAGAAGTTACAGCGAAGTTGAGTCTCACGTATAGGACTCTTTTCTCCCACTTTCCAGCGTCCGCAGATTCCTCGAACAATTTACAGATAATTATTGAAACGCCGTGTAAACGTGCACGACTTACCGTAATATCCGGACATGTCCATGGGTATGATTCGTATGAGGTTTTTACTCTTGTGCAGCTCGCGTAAGAAGAGTTGAGCCACGTAGAACAGCAACACCAGATTTGGACTGTCGACCGGTATTCCGACGTCCATAGCGCTGCAATGAAAAACATTTTCAAAACATTTTCGATCGTCTAAGATTAACAAGAGCATATATATATACACATACAGAATGTTACAATAAATGTAACAGTCCCGATTCGGTTTCCCAATTTCACGAAGTAAAGCGAAAGACGAGGCTGCAGGGACGTAATCGTGGACGCAAGGCCGCGCGATGAATAAAACCGCGAAAGATCGCGTTATCGTTACTGAATGCACAGCGAGGTAAATTGCATTATCGCGAGAGATACGAATTGCTTTAACGACTTCCTTGTCGGGTCTCTCTCTCTCTCTCTCTCTCTCTCTCTCTCTCTCTCTCTCTCGGAGGTGCGCGCGCGATTTTAGCTGAAAGTCCATAAATCTGATTTCTCCTTGACTCCGTCTCCGCTCCGTATAGTCGGCCAAGTTAATTACATTAAAAACATTATTATTACTGCTTACGCGAAGGGGGGTCACCCGCGAGGCACGAGTGCTGGTCTCATTAACGCGCGCACCGTCTCGCAGGGACGTGTTCAAGTGTCGGTGTGTATCGCGTCCTGTTATAGGCTAACGTCTCGTTGCTTCTCCCTGGTGACATTTGCGATGGTAAATAAAAAGGAAAAAAAAGAAGGAAAGGCGTCGCAGCATTAACGACGTGCTCGCGTAAGACATGTAAGAATTTTCAGCGGCGGTGGCGGCGGGGGCCGGGGAGGAAGGCGAGCTTTTAGGATGACCTCGTTGGAACGCAATCCTTGGCTTTAGATGATGTATTATCTTAAAAATGAAGGGAGGAGGGAGAACAAACGCGAGCGGAGGGATAAACGGTATCCCGAGCGATATCACCTTTCCGCGGCAGGTCTTGTATAATAAATACCGCTGCCTTGAATTTCTGGAGAGCGAGAGTCACCGGCGATATTTTGCGAAATATGCCATGAAGAGAGGGCGTAATCCGATAACGTAAAATCGTGGCACCGGGGGAGCATGGCAGCGCCGGTAGAAGGCCGCAGGAAAACCAAGTACTCTGATTAACCCGTTTTACGTCAATTACCGCATCGGTCGAGCATTGAGCGAAGTCCTTGCAGAGAAACCATTTCGGTTGGCTTCCGTTTAATGAGATTCCAATTAACGTGCGAAATAGATTGGCGCGACCGACGGCAACCGATCTCAATCTGCATATTCGTGACAGCTCGACTTGCCGCTGCCGAGACGGCCGATTAATACCGAAGCTGCTAACAATTTTCTTCTTTTGTTTTCCGTCTTTTTTTTTATATATATACATTTCCTCGATTACTTGTCCTGTGTAATAGGTACACTTGCGACTATCTCAATTGACTTAAGATTAGTTATTCGAGAAATAAAGTGTTCGGATTGTGCGTTATAACGAAAGGTGCAGAGACGGGGGGATTGAAATGAGTTTACTTTCGTTTGCTGTAACTCGTGGCGGCTTTGTAGGGAACGGCTCGGATTTCAATATGTCGGAATTTAAATCCTTTTGCGAGGAAAACCCGTCTGGCACACCGTACAACGCCGTTCGCCGTTGAAGGAAAGAAAGCTATCGATTTCACAGATTGGTTCCTCGCAAAAAGTTAAGCCAGGAAGGTTGAACTAAAGGTGGAAGTGCAGAGTTTCGTAAAAAGGTTAGCGCCACTCCCAATTACTGATTCCGTCTTCCTTCCTTCACCGTCCCTTCTCTTTCTCTCCCTTCTCTCGTTCTCTGTCTCTCTCTCTCTCATCTTCACGCAAGTCGCTTTTGAATAATACCTTCCGGGGCTTTGCGCACCTTAATGAAAACCTAAATGTTTCACGAATTCGTTTCTTCGAAATTCTTTTCATGCATTCTCCTGTCTTCGAAGTAAAAGGACAAACATGCAATATGCACGTTGATATTATACGCGACTATTATAGTTCAGGACTCCTGGCATTACTATTACGTTATACGTTCACTTCGCCGAACGATTAATTTCAACTTCAATCGCGAAACTGTTTAAGGCCATCGAAAGTAAAAACTCCCTTTCGATGAGCCGTGCCAGGGGAAGGGAGAGTAAGGATGTATAGGCGGACAACGGAATTTCATTTTCCTGCATTAATTTACAGTGGGAATTTCTCCGGCGGCCGAAACTTGACTCGGGGAATTGACCGTGTAATACCCAGTGTCCGCGGGGGAGGGAGGGGAGGGGAAAAAAAGCGCGCGGAGATGTTCAAGCGAGGCCGCTCGCTCGCTATAATTGTACCGCATATCTGAAGCGCGCTTCCGGAACGCGGGAATAATTATTTGCCGAACGCGAAATTAGATTGTACCGCGGTCGGAATATGCGGGGCCAACGCGCGTAACGGGATTTTCAATGAGCAGCGTTTAATTAGACACCGACGTTGAGTAACTAAATCGCATCGTAAATGCCCGCGGCGTACACGCACCGTTCTACCTACTTTGCTTAAGCCGGATCATCCCGGCCGTTACGAAACGTTAATTATTGCACCTCCGTCTGCCCCCGTTATAAGTTGCAGCCTCCTCCTCCTCCTCCTTCTCCTCCCCCTCCCCCCCTCTTTCCCTTTTCCCTCCGGCCAAGCTCGGAACAATATCGCTACGCGACAAGCACTTCGCGTTTCAGCTCCTCCTTTGATTACGTCGACAGCACCTGCCGCGGCGCAACAGTTCAATTTATACTCGCAAATTGTTATTCGCATCGGTCATCAACTATCGCTATATACCTCGAGAAATTATAAATATAACCCCGGGGGCCGGATGTAATTTCTTTGTCTCTCCGTCCTCGCCGTCTACAATATGCCTACAATATCTGTCGCGTATATACGCGGTCCTCGCCTCGGGAGGCGCGATCTACAATCGATCACCATCTTTACACGCACGCGTTTTCGATTGCGCCTGCATATGTATGTACACCCCGGTCGCCGCTGTCGCTCGATTTATGTTCCCGCGCCGGGCATTTCGTGCGCCGTATCGTCGCGAAACACGCAACCGCTCTTGCATCGATTATGCAAAATACACACCGACATTTTATTCGCGCGCCTTTTTTTTCCTCTTTAGAGATCAACAGCGGCCGCCCACCGCCGCGCCGCGCGGGTAACGCCTACGTTAATCTAGGAATTACGAGAAATCTCGGCGTGTGTGTGTGTGTGTGTGTGTGTGTATGCGTGCGTGCGTGCACATAGCTTTTCGAATTGTAAAAGCGACCGCCCGATCCCGCGACTTTTACACGCTGAAACGTGAATACCATTCGAAGCTGTACAACAGCGCACCGCGCGCGGAGGTCGCGGCGAATTAAATTATTGAGAAGAGATTGTTCCGCGAAGACGACGCGCGTCGTCCTCATATGTATGTATCGCGCGTTACACGTCATCTCGACTTTTTCGGTATATAAAACGAACTCTCTTCCGCCTTCTCTCAGCTTTATTTCGAATTCTTGCTTTGTCCTCCCACTTTCGTGCAATTTTCACTATACATTTCTCATTTCACCCGTGGGAAAACACTCGAGAATTATTGTGCTTTGAAGCACTGTTTTCATTTCATCGGCCATTCGCCATTGGATGTTATTCGGCATAGCTTGCAGGCAAGAGCCCGCGGAGATCTGTCTAGTTGTCACTCGAGTCCGAGAGTTTTTCGAGAGCGAATCGGAGCACACCGCGATCTCACTCGAGTCGACAGACGGACGGCGGTCGGTGTGGTTCACAATTCTCGCGATAATTGCGACGGCGATACACCGCGCGTCGCGCGAACCACGTGAACGAGACGTGAGCGCGACTTTTACGCGTTCTCGTGCCGTTAAGGCGCAAGTTAGTGGCGCAAGTTTAGTACGTATAGCGGGGATCGCTATACGCGCGAGCAACTCGAAAACAAACGCAACGGGGAGGCAATAATCCTCCGGCATTAATATTTGATCGGTCGGGTAAGCTCCGGCTCTCCGGAGTGCAAAACTTTCCGCGAGCGAGCGCGCTACACCCGCGACCTGGATCAAGCGAGATCGACGAAGTAGCAGCCCTACACTACGCCCAATATATATATTTTATGTATACACATGTGTGTGTATAATACATACGCCGTATACATGTGCGTATATTTGACTTTACGTAAATAATCTCCGCGTTATGTACGCCATCACGGACGCTGTCAACGCTCTCAGGGTCTTTTCTTTCGCGCGGCCGTCGCGAAGGTAAATGCCTGAAATTAAGATGGACGGGTAGTTCGAAAACATGTTTTCTAATTTTCCAACGAGCCCGACTGAGTAACGGGCGAGCGAGCGAAAGGGACTTCCGCCGCCGTTGCGGGCGCGGAAAACCTGCAGGCCTGCTATCGCATATATTCGACGGCGGAAGCAATCAAACTTCTCTACCATGACCAATTATTCGATATTGCTTCAGCGGAGCTTGTTTTGTGTGTTTGGTGGATCTTCTCGCCGTGAAATGTGCTGTTAAAGCGAAAACGGTTTATCTCTATAGAATATACATTTTGTAGCGGGGGATAATTTGTTATCAATAGTAACTGAGATAATTTGTAGGTTCAGCGAAATAATTTTCAGCAAACAAAATTAGTATTCCCGATAATCTTTTCGCCGACCCCCGCACGTTAATATAACAACATTTGCCGCCGCAGCGCAAAACTTGTCGCACCGACAAATCTTTTTTTCTCCCCGCGTACAAATACATACATATATAAATACATATATAACATGCATATATAAAAACATATATAAAAAACATGTACATCAAAATACGTTTTATTATATTACATCGTTTCGCGTTGTATTATTAATGCGATATGACATGAGCACACATTGGAAATACTAAATATACACGTAATGTAAGCCGTACGCGGCGGATAAACAAGATGATTAAATCAAATTGATTAAAATTGCGACACGGAAATACTTTATTGGATCTTCGTTCGGGAGAGGCGACACTTTTTGTCGAGAGACGAATTGCAAAGTCAATCGCGAGTCGCTCGAGGAACGCGGCGGAAATCCTTACGTAAATCGGTGATAAAGCGAGCACCGCCTGGCGCGCCCGGCAAACTTAAGGAATGAAAGTTATTGGAAGTGCTCGACGGCGGCGGCGGCGGCGGCTGTGGCGACGGCACATGACGTTTTTCTCACGGCCATGATTCTTCGAACGTTCGGTCGTTCGTCGTTTCTCTCTGTGACCTGCATTGTACGAGACGTGCGAGGGACTGAGCGGAAAGCAATGTAAGAAATCGAGAAAAAGTTCTTCTCCCTCTCTCTCTTTCTCTTTCTCTCTTGCGCGCGCTGTCGCTGTCGCGAACCAACTCAACCAACTTGGATCTCCGGAGTTTAGGCGACGGAACCTTGTCCTATATATGAGACGACGTCCTCGTTAATTTCGCGGTTTACATTCGCTCCTCTCCTTCGTCGTCGCGCAAAGAAACGTCGCTTTCGCGCGCGACCCGCCGAATAGGGCAAGTGACTCTGGCCTCGTTATCGTCGCCGGAAAATTGCCCGTTGCGATAGAGTCACAGCTCTTACGAAGGTAATGCAGCTGGCGAGTGTCGCGGGGAAAATGGGTGCACGCGATCGAGAGATTACCTTTCTCGTGATAGACGAGCAGTCCGTCTGCCGAACGTTATTAACTCGATCGAGCGCGCGAATAGTTTGGAAGGAACTCGGAATAGTGTACTTTGCGCTCGCGTATACATATCAGTACTTCGTACTGATATATACGCTCAACTCAAACGCACGTGTCCCAAAGTGCCGTAGATATTGCTCTCGGAAGGAAAATTCGAGGAAAATTCACCGGATATCGGATTCTTAGTACTACAGGTGTTCATGAATTTTTTAAATTTCCACGGGAATCCTCGGGATCGGGGGAAGCGGGAAAGCCTCTGCTGATTTGGGATTTCGTCTCTAACACCTAGGCTCTCACCTTTGCACGTGCGGCAGTACCAGTTGGGATGTGCTCTTGCAGGCCTCCACGCAGCTGCGGCGCAGCTTCCGTATTTTTTCGCGCAGCTCCGGACAGTCGCGCGGCTGTCCGATGTTAATGAGCAAATCTCGGAACTGCGCTACCTGGCTGTTTATGTCCTGGATTTGCTGAAACGTACGAAAAGTGAAACTCGCGATCGCGGGCTCCATCGATTATCCCCCGTGTGTAAGTTATACGGCGTGGCGGAAACGCGCGCCGTAATACACGCGCGCGCCCTTCAACGTGGCAATAAAGCGGCGCCTATACCCCCTCGTCACTCGTCACTCTCGCTATTGTTATATATTTCTCCCGTCGAGCACGCCCGTCCAAATGACCGTAGTAACGATATGTTTGCATAACGCGGAATTCCCGCCACATAATTCGACATTCGGGCGAGGCACATTATTAAATAATTGAGAGCGACAGATAATGGCCTGTATCGTCGATAATTTACGAATCGATTCGCGTCGCGAATAATTACCAACGACGTGATCGTCCACAGGGAGAGACGCCCGCGCGTGACGACTCACGAAAATTAAAAAATAACGCCGCGCTAATCACTCCGCGAGTGTCCCGTCCCGCTATTATCTGCACAAAATATCATTTTTTATGCATTATTCTTGGGCTGACTTTACTTGGTTCCCCGGCATCAATTATTCGCCCGTGTATCCTGTAAAAAGTGAAATGGAAATGTAACGGGCGGCGAGGGACTTTTTAAAAAATGAATTAAGGAGACTGCATATCGGATTAAAGATCTCGTCACGATGACGTGAAAAATGGTCGCGAGAGTCGGTTGCAGCGAAAGCTCGTTAAAGTTACATCGACTTCAGGGGGGAAGGGGGGGCAAGGGGGGGGGGCGGCGGAAAGGGAATTTCGTTGCCGTCCACGGGCGCGATTCGCGCGCGAAATCTAGATTCGCTCACCAGTAGCACCGTCTTATCGGATTTCTCGTGCTTGTCGCATTTGTCGTCGTGATGTCTGCTGGTCGATGGTGTCGGGGAATCCGTCATCATCCAAGTCTTGTTACGGACAATTCGCACCGCCAATCGTCATCACCCAACGGCACAACGGTGATCCCCCGCGAGCATTTCCGGAGCGGCGCGGGCGGCGAGAGCGAGGAGAACGCGGCGCGGGAACCCCTCTTCCCCAGACCGGAAGTCACCCACCGCGGGGGAGGCTCTTTCACGCACGGTCTTGACGAACGCGTACCCCGCACCGATATAGTCGCCGCCGCAAAGTGCACCTCGCGCGCATTCCCGCCACGTGATCCTCTTTTTTTTTGTGCCGCGCGCCGGTTATTTTTACGCGATCAATCTCGCTTCACTTAAAGCTGGCTGATAATAGGCTTATCGTTCTCTCTCTCTCGCCACTGGTATAGTCATCTCTCGGCCGCCACCGGAGCGGTGTAGTCGCTGCAGCGTGCTCGACCTTTTCCCCTCGTTTGCTTTTTAAAGACTTACGCGACATATTCTAATCGGATGTAGCGTTAAATAGGATCACGTGCATCCTTCGATTCCGCGCGCCATTCGGGGTTAACGACGATTTCTCTCTCTCTCTCTCTCTCTCTCTCTCTCTCTCTCTCTTGCAAAAATTTAAATGCCAATCTCGGAACCGGGATCTCGGGTGCGCGGAGGCTGATCTCGCGGGACGAGTTTTCAGACACGTACAAACTGCAGTTCCGCGTTACCGTCACGTATCACTCGTCGTCGTTTGACGGAAACGTTCCGGGGGTGGAATTTGAGGGGTGCCTCGGGACGCGCGCGGGACGATCTTGGACGGAGATCCGATATCGAACGTCGCGCGCGGGCGGTCGGGCGGGAATTTCACGAGAGAGCGGAATTTGGGTTTACGCGCGAGGAGCGGCGATCCGCGACGAGCGGCGAGGTCGCACGGCGCTCCGTCGAGACGTCATCTCGCCCCCTCAGCGGGACGATATCGCGTGGGACTCGCGCACCACCACCACCGCCGCCCCGGGTCCTCCTCGGTCACGTATATGTACGCGTGACTCTCGCGTGCTCTTCCTTCCCTCACGGCGTCACGGGGGGCTGCTACCCTCCCCGCTCGAGAGATCCGCTGAGAGCATCGCGACGAGAGAGAGAGAAAGCACTGCGGCGCCGGAGAGCGGTGCACTATACGTGCCGTAGCAACACACGCGACGGACTGAAACGTGGGTTTCGCCCTCGAGCTCTTTCACTGCCGCGCGCCACCCTGCACCGTGCGCGCATGCCTGACTCGCGCCACGGTGCTCCACTGCGACCGTTTTCTGCCGGTTTCGCAACTCCTTATAAAAATAGGCAATTTGTCCCCCCCCCCCGCCCTTCCACTCTCTATATTTGATAATGTTGCTGCGAACGTGATTTTATTTGCACTCGTGTGGCCACATTGGTCGTCGCCGATCGTGTTCCAAGCGAAATCACTTGCCAAGCCGCACGCGGAGATAGTTACAGTGGCGGTATAGCGGCCGGGGTGATTCTAAAGCACAACAAAAAAAGTGGGGCGAAACTTTTTTAAACGAAGCTTTGTTTTCGAGAAAATTGGATTTGAAAATCAGAAAATTAGGAACGTCTGTTCTGTTTTGAACTAACGTAATTTTCAATGACGTTCCAGGTTGATGAATTTATTTTAACAATGACTCTCTCTCTCTTCCCTCCTACCCCTTTTTTGAAATACGAGGAAAATGTAATATTTTTATTATTTCTAATTAAAAAATTTTATTTTAAAAATTGATATTTTACAAATGTCACTCTCTATGGCAACATGAAATATTATTTACTATTTTTTTTTAATTATAGTACATTGAAATAATAATAAAAACTAAAAGTATATTGAATACTTTTATTCTTTAACGATTTATGTCAATGCAATGTATATGCATCCTTATATAATTACGAAAGATATTAATTATTTCGATTGACATAAAATCGATTTTCCCAAAAATAAAGTTTTATGGAAATTTTGTTCTACAGTGACTTTTTATTCTTTTTACGTAAAATCAATAACGAAACCTTGTTTCAATTTTGTTCTACTCACTTTTAATTTGTCTAGAAATAGAAATATATATATATATGTTCGATATATTCAATTATTTTACAAATTACGCGCAATCATAGCACGACGGGCAATTATTCTTCTTTTTTGTAATTTCGCCCCGACGATTTTCTCTATCTCCGCTAAGCGAAGACTTACTACAAAGAGATGCATCGTGGAAAAGATCTTCAAATAAATTATTCTGAACGTTGCCTCGCCGAGAAATAATTGCGTTAAAGTAATACAAAGTGGTATACATATATATATGTAGGGTTGCACACCCGAGGAAAGTTGCCTCGGTTTTAGCACACTCCATCGTATGCATTACGGCCGCAATGCACTTTTAACCGAGAAACATATACAATTCCGTTTCGCCGATGCGGGCCCGCGATGGTGCCGCGTTTCGCCGAGCCACCACTTTGCTCCGGAGACGTTCGGTTACCTTCGTACGCCGTAAAAGCTATACCGGTATAACGCAATTTCGATGCATTAATTGACGCCGTGGCATCCCAACGACGACGTTGAACGATGATACTTTCGCTATTCGTGTCGCACGTGCCGCCGTCAAGCGGCCTATGCTTTCGCCTCTCCCCCCCCTTCCCCCCCTCCCTCCCCGACCGATAAAACTTCCGACGCGACGTTATTACCCCTTTAAAGTTTCAGAACCTAAAAATTCCAAGGATTCGCATAATTTCTTCGTACAGCGCTCCGCGAACCATACCGACTTTTTCCCCGCGTATGAAGACTGTAAAGTCTTTGAAATTCGCCGGAAGACTCTCCGTCATCTCTTCCGGTTCGTGTGTGTTTGGCTTCTGTATGTTAAAAGGAAAATTCAATTTCGAGCGGAACTGTATTCGACAGATATATATATATAGTCGATGCACGGGAGTCGATAAAATCCGATTAGGAATGCGCAAATTGAGTGTCGCATTAATAATATCCTTATCGCCGTTATAAATTTATATGGATATTGCATAATAATATTGTCTTAAATTACACAATATTATGCGCGATGAATGGCCCCCTCCCTCCCGTATGCATAACGTTCACGCGGACAAATTTATACGTGTGACACACGCACACGCGGGGCCCCTCTGCAAAATGACAATCGAGTTTGCGACTCTATTAATGTCACGCATCAGCTTGCATCTATGCGCGCTGCATTCGACGACGTATACACGCGTTCTGTGAATTATGGCCGCGTGCACGCGACAGTGTAGCATCCATATTGTATAATTATACAAATTGACAACAATCAGGACGCAGTTATGCGGAGTCGCCGTCATCGTTCGCATATAAACGCGATACTGCCGGCTCTTTCCGCCGCCGTGCCATTCGATCGGTCTGAAATTGTTGGATCTCATTAATGTCGAATTAAAGCTCCTCGCTGCTGGCGCGAAATATTAAAAGTGTCTCGCGTGCGCCGCGTATCGCGAGATACCGCCGCGCTTTCCGCTTCTCTCGGTCTAGAAAAAAAGATGATCGCTCGCACGGAGTCGATGGAAAACTCACTCGCCGAGTCATTGTTAACCGATCCTGTTTGCTAAACCGCTTTTCCGCTTCTTTGTCCGCCATTCTTTTCTTTCATGCTACACTCTTTCTGTTTTCTCTTTTTTTCTTTCTTTCTTTCTTTCTTTCTCTTCCTCCCTTTCTTTCTGAGGGAATACCTTCCGAGAACACTTCCATTATCATTCAAAAGTTTGTAAGAACGTCATCGCTCATCGCTCAAACGACTTACGCATACCATTATATCGCGCCACATGTACCATAGATCATTTCTGCTATCGATAATTGAGACTTTAGTGCCGTCAAGATATAAATCTCATTCTCAAGTTTCGCTTTATCGAGTCGTTCAAATCTGAAACGTATCCAAACATTATCCTTCTTTCCAAACTAATTAATTATACAATACGTTTCTTTCCTCGTGCTGGCATTTAATGCTCAGGCTTATCTGCGCTCTCGTTCTCATTCTATTTTTATTCTTAATTACTCCTAAGCCGTACAATTACTTCATTGCAACTTTCTACGTTTTTATTTTGGTAGTCTGCGTGACTGCCCCGCTTGTACTTTCTGGTGTGTGTGTGTGTGTGTGTAGAATGTAATAGTTCTTCTAAAAGAATATGCTGTTCCAGAATACGTTTGATAAAACGTCTATTTCTCTATCTGTATATCGTCTGTCTTGTTTACGACACCGGCCATTCGACGCGACATCACTTATTTACTCCCCCGCCTTCTCGCGCCCTTTTTATTCTCCTTACGTCTCGCACTTCTTCGTTCGCCCTCGCCCGCGACGCTTCCGCACCTTCCACCCTCGTCGAATCCTGTCCCTTTTCTCTCGTTTCCTTCGTGTGACGGACCGCAGCTAGGGTGTGCCCGGTACCATCGATTACCTTAAGAAATTAAATTTAAGGCTTGGCCGTCGGGATATCCTGACGTTGAAAATGAAAAGCTTGCGAGACAGATCGGCGGCCGCCCTCGTAAATTTTCCGCTGAGACTCCACTCGCAGTTTCGAGAGGGCGAGTATAGAGTCCAGCTGTACACGGTATACACGGTGATCCGTGCACGGGTGATGTGCACGCATTCTCGCGGCCTCGCGCGCGAGAAAAGCGGATAAAGAGCGGATTTTGCCGGACTACGGTCGACACTGACGAGGGCAAATCCTCGGGGCAAAGAGCGGGCGGCTGCAAGTGCGGGAGTGCAACGGCACGATCGCGCCGAGGAGGGCACGACGGCTGACGGTAATGGTCGTAAAATAGTCGAGAACGACGGAAGCTATTTTCGAAGTTCGATCGAATCGAACTTCTCCCGGGCTCGAATTGCTGCGGCCGTATATAGGTACGCGCGAACGTGCCCCCGTGTAATCCTCCGCATGAAGTGCGCGATTTCGAAATTTCGTGAAAAATTTGAAACTTTCTCAGAAATCGCGACCGCTCGCGCGGTCGAGTTATTCCGCTCCGAATATTCCGGCGATGCGCGGTTCCCGGTACGATCGATAGTCGCCTTTCTCAAATTGCTTCCTGACAATGGCACCTTATACGTACGGTCGCCGCGGACGATTCAATTTGCTGAGGCCGTCCCATGAAAGAATCATCCGGGAGCGGTGTATATAAGAACAGGGACTCTCTCTCGAATGGCCGCGGATAATACCCCGGGGATAACCGGTGATTTCCCTCTGGAGATAGGATTAGTTATATATTAGTGCGACGGGGCCTGTTTATTTTCTGATACATATCTGACTTCTAAGCGGCTATACATGATAAGTGAGATTTTTCACGGGGCGTTTAATTTTGTATCGCGGCGCGATAATTGCACTTTTTCTTTGTTTCGTCCTTTCCCTCTCTGTTTCTCTTGGCGTGCACTATCTGGCCGCGGTGGAGACACGTTAGTCCACCTACCGCAACCAGCAATGTTCGTGACAACTTTTAACTGCCTTTTTAACAATCCCCGTCGTAGAGAAATCGTTAGTTTCTGGCGGCGAACGAGCCGGCAGGCATACCGCGACCGGCCAGCGGCAGCGTCGCGCGCGGGCCGACTTTAAACGGATTTACAAACGCGTCGCGCCCCTTCGGTCTCTCCCGCGGAGAATTATAGGCCCGTAAATTCCAGTTTTATGTTCGCTGGGTTTATCGCGGCGGCGTATAACATCGCGCAAAGAGCCCGGCTCTTTTTTTCCGCCGCGACGAGAAGGGTGAGGGGGAGGAGGGGTGCGACCCCTTTCGTAGGATATTATAGCGCGTTGCACTCTTTCCGCGCGTTTATATTCTGGTAGGCTTATTATACGCGCGCGGAGATTTGCATATGCACCGCACTCGCGACATGCGTGAAGGCGCGTAATAAGATCTTCGCGAGTGACCTATACGCCGAGATATCGACGTTGCGCGATACATAATTGCGACGGACCTATACGCCGCGGCGCGGAATAATATTGAAACGAGCTTAAACGGAGGGTTGGATTGCCAGTGACGCGCTCGGGTGTAATCGTTATTATTGCAGTTCCAAAGCCGCATGTAAGTATCGGTTTGCAGATTACGTACGTACATACATAGCCGGCGGCGGATTGCATTATGCTATTTCATTGCGATGACACCGCGCGGCGGTGGTATACCGTATAGTTTCAGGAAGTGTCATTAACAGCGCGGCGGATAAGCGACGTGGCGAAGATATTCGCTGACATATCTCACGGTTATCTTACTTCGCGCCCGGTATATACGATGTGTATATGTATAATTGTACATATATATATGTATATATATATATATATATATATATATATATATATATACGCGTATCCATCTCTGTGTATTGCGTCATTACCGTTCTATTTCCATTCCTCCGTTCTATTAATTAAAAACGAAGATCCCCTGATGTGCTGCAATAAATCTGCATAAATAAATGTTGACATTTTCGATTATTGAGAGAGAACGGGGATCTAATAATAATAATTTTACGAGAGTTATATGTACATCTGTGTCTCATGCATATATCCACTGCTATAATTTACTGAAAATTATTAAGTCCACGTGATAACTTTCATAATGCATTATATTCCCGCGTGCTATTTTTATATCGCTAATTTATTTATATCGCGCCTTCCGTGCACCTTTCGAAAACGGGCTTTCCGCCGGTTTCCAACCGGAGAGTCGACGCGATCGCGAAACGTGAAGAGTGCACGCGGACAGCAGTAGGAAACCGGCCTCAAAATAGGTATATTAAACGGTTATCCGGCATTAATTACCGAACGCGAACATTCGAATTGCGTCCAGGGGTGTGAGCATCATCGGGGCAAGGGGGACGGCAGGCAGGGGTGGTTATCGACCATTCCTGCTACATGCCACAAATTATCTCATTGGCCGTATATGGCCTTGGCCGCAGATTCTGCCCAGCGTTACTTTCGCACTCCGCAATCTGAACTCTGATGCTGAAACAATATTGATATTTGATACGCGCGAAACCGCAGGACAGAACGGACCGATCTCTTATTTGGATCCACCTCGGGCTATTTACATTTACCCGACGAAAATTGAGAAACAAGACGGTCACAGCCCTCGTGAGTTTGAATTTACTTTATTTGCGCATGAAATGGGTCGTTATCAAGCGGATGGAAAACATACGGCGCGCGAGAGGCGTGTATTTCCATGTGTGTATTTAATATGCATTAATAATAACGTATTTCTTCGTATATTAATTAGTAAAATGGTTTCCGATCGACAAGTTTTCGTTTGAAAATTACGAGCGTGTATTTCCAAGTTATCGCGTTCCATTTATTACGCAACCAAAATATCGCGGGAGCGGTTTCTCGCGGATTTATGCAATCGAGCGCACCTTATCATATTACTCTCCCCCGCATTCCGTGAGATTATTATCTCATATTTGATTTAATTCATTTTATTTAATTCATTCTCCGTCACTCTCAATGAATTTCAACACAATGTGCGGAAAACGCGGCAATTCCCCTCGTTTTTTTTTTCGCTTCGATTTATTTTCCTGATTTTTCGCTTTCGCAAAAATATGGCTCTCTCTCTAATTTTCATCGTGTAAACGCATCTCGAAAAATCCAACCGCAGGCCATCCATCCAATTTCGTTGATTCGCCGGTGTAGCGCGCGCATCTCCTTTACGAGAAAGTACCTACGATTACAGTCAACGAAATTCTTTTTCACATTCTTTTTGTTACTATTCAATACACAGAGTGCCGCGTTCGCGGAATACTTATAATGTATTTGGGTTTTAAATTTTGCAAGAACAAGTCATCGTTACCAATCAATCAAATTGACCTACTTTTTGCGAATGGAAGGAAAACCATGTATATCGCTTGTGGATAATGAGATTCTCCGTAATGAGAAAATAGAATCTCTGTTAAGGGAAAATCGTTCCCCCGAGGAGGGAATCGCCGCGAATGCCTATGAAGAATCGATGGTAAGCAACCGCCGGATTACGCTGAACGACCGCCGGAAATGAGGCAGAAGTTGTAGCGTGAATTTCGTGGATCTTCCGAAGCCAAAACTGTTTTCCACGTGTGCAATTGTTATGGCGCGCGGTAATTGGATTTCGCCACCAGGGCGATGTTATGCGGCCCGTCCGAATTCCATCTCGGAGGAAAATATGACTCTGAAAATAAAATCGGCCGGGGTCCGCGCAATAAAATACATCCCTACTGCAATTATCGACATCTTCAGCTGCTGCCTCTCGGAGACTCGAACAGAGTGGGAAATCAACCGTAAATCATTCGTGATTAATAAAGATGAAAAAAGTACTCTCGTCGAGCAAGCAAATAAGCGTGTAAAACAAACGGTGTAAAATAACACGGTTGAGAGAGACGCGTTTCGTAATTGTAGGCGTTGCTTTCATGCATTCCCTCGTAATAGTAGCTTCTTTTTATTTGCAAAGAGTAATTAAAAAAAAAACTATCGAAGCATACACGATTCGCTCGTGTGTGTGTGTATGTGTATGTGTGTGGTGTGCGCTGTTATCGACGTTGGCGGCAACAACGTTAGCGTGCTTTAATGAAACTAATGAAACGCAATCACTCTGTAACACTGATACAACGCCGAGTTGGGTCAGCATTTGGGGGCTATTTCGCGGGCCGTTTAATCAGTCCGCCGTGGTGTGTATAACGCAATTTACAATGCGGTGTTGTGCTGCTCCAATTATTCCGAATTGCCGGTGCGGCCTGAGACGACGCGCGATAAAATCGCATCGAAATGCGTCGAGGCGCGCATGCGAGCGTGAACAATTATAATCGCTTGGGCTCATTTTTTTTTTTCGTCACGATTTTCGCGACACGCAACGTATTATACGTGCGTCGTCGTCAAATCGAATTGAGTCGCGCGAACTTGAGAGGCGGCATTCGAGAAGGAATGCTCAGCGGCCGATGTCGAGCGAGGAAACGCTCGTTTCGAAGCGAGCGAGGCGCCTTAAGGCTGCTTTCGCGCAAACACAAAGGACCAACTTAATAATTTAAAGCATTATCCCGCGCTAAAGCCCCCTTTCCGTCCGTCTTTGAATCCGCCGTCCGTAGACAATCTCGGAGTGTCTGAGCGACTCCGAAACTGGGGTAAACTCACGGATAACCGTAGCCGTTGGTCGATACCCTTGCCCTTAATCTGCCCCAACGTTTCCCGGAAGACCCGCGCGCGCCAAACCCGCGCGCTCTCGCGACCGTAAATTATGTCCTAAACTAATCATCATTCTCTCGGTATATATATATATATATATATATACACACTCCGAATACCGACTCCGACATTAGATGTGTCTCGCATTTATGGCAGCGACGGATTTTTCCCCCATCTCGTTAAATAAGCCTCATCTTTCTCCCCTCGGGTTATATTCGAGGTCCGGGATTGCCTCGAATACCCCAGAAATGTCCCTCTCATAAAAATTCAACGATCCGTGTGGACGTGCCGTCAAATTGGAAAGTAATGCCTCTTTGAATATAACGCTGTTATAATGTAACATCCTTCTAATTGATAAGTGTATATGTGAATTAATTCTATTTCGCTTTACTTAAATTTCTATGTGGATTCATTTAATTTACAATATCTCCTTCTCGGGAAGAATGAAAAGAATGAAGTGCCCAACGGCGCGCAAAGACGGCCGACAATTAGCGGGAGAAATAAAATTTAGTTCTTCAAGAGAAGTATTAACCGCGATCTCTCACTTCCGCTCGGTGGACACCGCCTTATGAGATCACCGTAAACACAATTTAACCGGGGAGGAAGGCACGATCATCGGAACGGCGAGACCGGTGCTTCGGTGAATTAGCGCCAATTAAGCGACGAGCTTTTTTAGCCAGCACGGCGTGACTACGCGACTGTCACGTAATTTTCTTTGTTCGTGCTAGCAATCGCAAGAGAACATTCGCTTGTCGTTCCCCTTTAATCTCTCATTCCGTCATCTATCGAACTCGCTGTGTTCTAAAAAAGTGCACTCGAATATCTTTTCAAATTTGAGAGTGTCTCCCGCATACGTTGAATTAATAAATAATAAAATATTTTATTACGACGGATGAAATATAATAAATATATATATATATTTTATAATATAATAAATAAATATATTTTATTACACCGAGAGACACATGCGGATATATACTTGAGACAGACTCGGAGCGAATGATTTCTACATTAATTCATATACTTTTCTTTGCGAAGGATTCTCGCTCGAATATAAGTCACGAGAAATTCTTCGATGCGTTGCTCGAAGGTATCGCAGACTTACGAAAATACGGTTGCAAAGGCGAGTCAAGAGTCGGGGGGTGGGGGGGAGCTTCCGACGCGGCGGAGGCGAGCGAAAAGTATATATCGACGATCCATCGCGATTCAGAGCGAACGCCAAAAGCTCAGCCTGTCCTGGCGGATTCCTTCGAAAATCCATTTAAGAGGATCCTCGTCGGCGCTTTAATGGATGCATCAGATAATTGAGAACCGCTTTCGAGCACCTTCTTCTCGACTTGGATTAAGTATATTCACATAGATTCGCACGAACACAAGCGGGCTCGAGGAGGATTACTTTCCCTTCGAGCGTCGGCGCACCTTCGTGTATCGTATAGGACTTCGTCCTTCGTCCCTCTTCGCTGGTTAGAAGCGAATAGCCTGCATGGACGTTCACGAGGGCCGACGAGGATATACGGTACTTGGTGTTGTCTACACATTTTTTTCCAAGCACTTAATTACTCGCGCGAGACGAGAGGGCCGAAATGAGATTCCGCTTTGAAGAATGTGTCGAGCGAAACAAAATTGCAAATGTATCGTACAAAATATATTCATTTTTTTTTTCTTAGCGAATAAATCTAGCGACGGAGAATTTACCTGTGCGCGTTTGTTACTCGAAAAATTAATTGTGTAGATAACACAAGAGATTATATCAATCTTTAATCTGGCGATTTATTATTTGTCACGGATATATATGCGAGATTTATTATTTCTATTTACTTGTGTGCGATACGTAGACACGTATTACCGCGCAATTATTTATAGCGCATCCGGCGAGCCACCATTCAGCTCGTCTCTTTTCACTTCGCAAACGGAGGCGAGTCAAAGCTGATCGAGCGAATCTGGCGTGCAGACGCCCCGTGAAAAGATCGGCTCGCTCGCGCTTTATGCATAAAGGTTTTATAGCGCGGCATAAAGTATTCAGATTTTTGAATTGTAGATACCCGGAGCGACGGACGTCGGAGAAAAAAGAAGTTAAAAGCCGGCGATAAAGCGTTAACCGTTTATTGCTACTTCCGCCTCGGGGGCAAACGGTTCGTCCGGGAAATAATTCAGTAATAATGGATGAGAATGTGCACTTTTTCGCGACAGCGCGAAGATACATACATGGGGGAAATATAACGTCGGGTACGTGATTTAAAAATAAAATCGATTGTGACGGCAGAAATAATGGAAATGGCGAAAAAAAAGGAGAAACGTAAAAAGTGGATTACAGCGGCGTTATTTCAGACTGGCGATTACTTTTGTTTCTTCCTTGTTTTTTAATTTATAATAATAACGTATTTGTAAAAGAGGGTACGCGCACGGAGGAAGCACTGTCGCAATGATCTAAAGAGCGTTGAAGCGGCGAATCCCTTATTGGATTAACGGTCTAATGGATAACTCCGACGAATATGGGTCTATACACGGTGCGTGTTCGTGCGTAAATTGAACAAATTATAGAAGAATGCCTTTGGTGTTCGTGGGTGGACTCCTTGCACCCTTCAGTCTCCCCATAGCAGCGACAAAAGACGGTGGTTCTCAAATCTTGTACGCTCCCGCTCTCTCGGGGTGTGCGTCAGTTCGACGTAAAACCTGCCGTCCGACGCTCCGTAAAATCGTTCCGATCGTTAAGGACATTTCGACCGAACCGAGTTTAATTCAATTTGTATACGTGGCGCGTGAAATTAATTGTCATTGGCCGCGCGTTTTATACCTCCCGTAACGGACGGTAATCTCGCTATATTGATTGTTCCCTTTTTTTTACATCAATAACAATTAGCTGATTGTCAATTGCAACGCTCATTAATATTTTAACTGACATTCATGGGAACATAATTAATGAGAAACGTCGGCATCGACCGTGCACGCGCGCGGCAATGAGCACCTTCTGATTCGTGCGATGGACAAGTGGTCATAATTACGTGCGATGATATACATGGGCGTGTGCGTGTCGGTGCGCGCGCGCGTGTGTGCGTTTAAGATCGCGCGCGGGGCACGAATCGCATCTTAAAGCGGGATCAGTGCATCGTCGTGGACCGTGGAGATCACGTGCACGAGAAAGGAGAGCGTCTTCTTCTTTTCGGCGCGATATACATTTCCGTACGAATTTCCCGTGTGGATACAACATTCGTTGGTGTAACGCGCGTGTAATTGGCCTTGAGAGATGCTGCTCTTCGTTTGGATACTTTACCTTTGTACGATAGGTATATCGTATGAAATATGTTAGATATAGTGTTTATCGGGACCTTGTGACAGTGAAGGTAGAAAACGTCGCGGGACAGAAAATGTAGATAGTCGGGTAGTTTTAGAAACGGAGAATTGTCCGAAAATCAGAATCTTCGCCCGTATATAAGTTTTAGGAGAGTATAACTTGTAATCTTGTTATTCTTGCACGCGTTTTGCACCGAGTATCCGTGTTCGAAGAATTGAGATAGTCGGAAGGGTGATTAAAATAAAAGAACTAGAACGCGCGCGCGCGCCTCTCCGTTCCGGCTATCTTGCGCTCGGAGGAATATTTTCGCTGACGTATTCGAGCTGTTAAAAATACTCCTTTGGAGTTTCAGAATTTGCAAGTGGATTAAGAGGAAGGAAAAATGAATTGCGCGCATTTTATATATATATATATATATATA
>NW_012026840.1:0-53401 GCF_000956235.1 Wasmannia auropunctata | reverse complement strand
GGCTAAACCGCGCGGCGGCGACGGCGGCGGAGGGCCAGCACGAGGACAATGAACCACCGCACCGCGTGATGAAACGTACCTGCGTGTAACACCAATTCTCGGCTACGGGGGTGTTCACTTCCGGCGGTGGTGGGCTCGGGACGCGGCTCACCGCCATGCTACTGCTGCTGTGCAGGTTCGAACTGACCCGCGACGTCTGAGGCGCACAGTCGCTCACCGCAAGTCTGTAAACAGAAGAAAAAAAAACGTTTAACCACCATTCGTACATTACGGTAGCAATTCAATTCGAGTAGGATATCAGAGCGAGCGGCACAGAGAGAGAGAGAGAGAGAGAGATTCCCGAGAGAGAGAAAGACGAAGAAATATTCATTTCTTAAAAGCTCCTTCGCCCCGCGTGCGCGCGAGCGCCGCCGCGCGCGGCATTTACGCGCGAATGATTGATTCAATTTTCACTGTATTGTTTTCCCACTTTAGATAATCGTCGCGATAACAAGGAACACGTACATACGCCGGGGCAACCCAGTTCTCTCGTGATCGAAACCGCGCACGGCTTAATCGGGCTGAAATATCTCCTCACACGGTGGCGTAATTATAGTCGTATTTCCGTATGTGGAATCGATTTTTTCGAAGTAGGGAAAACCGCGCGCCGGCTTGCGCGCGTAGGTAAGGGAGACACGCGTAAAACTATGCGTCTGGTTTGCTCGCGTCCATGCCGGGCGCACGCAACTTCGGCAATCGATTCGACTCGCTCCCCGCCCCCCCCCTCCCTCCGCGAGGGATTTTGCTTCCGTAAGTGCGTGCAGAGCGAAGATATAATCGCGCGCTGTAGTTTCGCTTTCGCAAGGCTGACCCGTCGACGTGCTACGTATGCAAGCCGACGACGCCGGAACGGGGCGGGCGGCACGACGCCGCGCCGTGGCGATCGATCATAAAGAAAGAAATGGATCTCCAGTGCGGCGTGCATGCACGACGACGGCCGCGGAAACAAATTCCGCGCGGTCACTATGCGCGCGTGCGAGATAACGCGCGAGAGATTTTTCGTGACGAGAGAATCGGTAGGAAGGAGGGGAAAACAGGACGATTAAGTTTCGCGCACGAGCGCGATTTCGCAATGCGGCGTCCACCTTGGACGCGGCGTCGTTAAATGACAATTTAGTTATTATTATGTTATACTCGTGGGTATACATGTATATGTATAATACATGTGTATGTATTATGTGTGTATTACAGGCGCTCAAGCTGCGACAAACCGCGACGGCCACCCGACGACGGTGCAAACTTTCGAGAACAAGACGGTCTTGCTGCCTTGCTACGTGGAGGGTATACGTATATATCATTTGTTGAACGCGATCGATTATGCGCCCTCGCGGCGTTTCTTCGCTTTCCCGAAATGATTAATCGCCCGTTTCCTCTCCCGTCCCGTTGTACCTCACTTTCGCCACTCTCTTTCCCTCCTTTCGTTTCGTCAAGTATTATATATACGCGCGCGCATGCACGTATATACGCGCGATACCGTCCCAGTGTAGAATTACTGCCATTTACGAAATTGCCCGACACTCCGCCGAACACCGCAATCTCAACCCACGCGATAACAACACGCGCCGGGTTGTCTTTCGAAACGTCATTACTCCTACCTACGCGGGCGTGCAAAATTAGGATAAAGTGGCACGTGGAAAAGGGTGTGTTTCCGGGCGAGCAGCTGCCGGCGCGCGCTGAGGCCGCCGCGCGCTTTGTATCGCCGGGAGCGTTACAAATGAGTCGTCGTGAGTCTTGTTAAAGCCTCGCTTCATTAAGACGAACGGTGATATTTATATGCACGCTCGCTCCTTTCTTTTCTCTCTTCTTCTTTCGCACGTCGGTACGTTGGATGACGTACGTTGTTTGAAGACAGAGAGAGGAAGAAAAACCTCTCCACCCGAGGGTTCATTTCGCCCCCTTGTTAGTGGGTATATAGTAAAAGTACTACGTGTGCCGGGTCCGAATGTCGGTTTTTAGGGCTTGGGGGTGGAGGGGGGGGGGAGAACGCGGGGATTTGTTCAAGTGCACGGAAAAAAGGTTATTTCTGCCCGCGTATAGGTTCGCACGAAACGAGGGTGAGATGGTGGCGAGAGGGGGTCCTCCTGGCTGATAGCGTCGTTCAGGAGCAGCCGTCGTCCGAGCGAGTCACCCTGTATACCAACGGCAGCCTGCGGATCCTCCATGTGCAGAAGGAGGACAGCGGGGAGTATGTGTGCCAGGCGATCAGGCCGTCCCCCTGGGGACACGTCACGCAAGTACACGAGATCGAAGTGATCTGTGAGTACACACCGCCATGTATATACCACCGCGATAAGTGTCCCCTCCTCCTCCCTCTCCCCCCCCCCCTCCTTTCCCACTGCCACGGTGTAACGTCCCAAGGGGTAATCCGTCCCTTGTACATCCGAGGCGGATCGACGCGCGTCGAAAGGATTCGAGAGTCCTTCACGTTTGCGCGAATCCGAACTGCGCGAGACGTCTATCCGTCTTCTCGCCGTCTTCTCGTCGGAGCCTTCCTTATCTACCTCTTACAACCGCTTTCAACCGTTTGACTTCTACCACCGCCTCCCGACCCCGCCGAGACTCTCCTTCCCTCGGGTCTTTCTCTCTGTCGAGGCGGAGATCTGAATTTTGCATGAGCGTGTAAACGACGTAAAACGTCGGCTTATGCCGTACAACAGCGGAGATTTATTTGTTCGTTCGCGCTCCATTCCGCTCAGATCCACCCAGCGTGGAGACGGTGCCGGCGTCCGGCGAGCTGGAGGTCAATCTAGGGGAGAGGGTGGAAATGCAATGCGTGACGAAGGGTGTACCGGCCCCTACCATAAGTTGGAGGACGAAGGTAATCGATATTTCAGGGCTATTCGATTCAGGGCTATATACCGTTGCCTATATGCCAAACGATATATATTACGCGATTCGCGTCAAAGTGCGAGATGAGTGGGAAACGTTCGACGGCGAGGCCGGTGCAGGGAAGGAAAATCGGGGAGGGGAGAAAAAAAAAGAAAAGAACGAAAGAAGAAGAATGAAAACGCGACGCGAATGTCCGTTCGCGAGATATACCTCCCGTTCGGACAATAAGTCAATTAAATTGGAGTGGTGCGTTGATGTGATAAAGCGGAGTGATAAAGCGCGGTTTTTCTTCTTCTTCTTCTTCTTCTTCTTCTCCTTCGCAGAACGAGGAAATCCCATTATTGGACTCTCGATCACACTTGAAATTTCATGCCGACAATTGGAATTTTTCCGGCACGTATACCTGCGTCGCCACGAACGGAATCGGGGAACCCGCGCAGGCGGACATAGAGCTACGTATCAGATGTGAGTACCCTCTAGGTGTATCCTCGCTTGAACGTGCAGTGTACATTACATCTAGAATTTGCCGCATGTGCACTCGATTAATAGCCGCAACCCGGCTGCCCTTTATTACAAAGTCGTTTCGGGAGCATCCGCGATTAATCGAGTTTAATTACGGCCGACCGTACCCGAAACGACTCATGCAAATCGCGCTGTACCCTTCGCGCCACGTAGCAGCACAATTAAGAAATTGCCGCAGATTGCTCCCTTTGGTATACCAATCAAACGCATGAGCGAGCCAATTATGCTGATTGTGCAGTCGCTACGAGTGTTTTGCAGATGTTTCCGACGATCCTTTCGCTTCTGCGACATCAAAGCAAGGCCTTACGTGCATCTCTCAGAAGTGCAGCTTTAAAGGCATAAACAGCACGATCGCGTGTGTATGTGGTGTGTGTGTGCGCGCGCGCACTTTAATGTATGATTAAATAGCAAAGGGTGAGTTCGGTCAAAAACTCCGATAACCGATTAACAACTGCAATCTTATCAAACAATACCATTGTTTTGTTTTGTTAACGCGAACATGATTATTAATTTCTTGTTTAATATATGAGAAATAAGATTAGATTAGAAATAATTATAGTTTGAAACTGTGCTTTAAGCGATTCTTGCCAGTTGAAGTAATCAAGTTAATCGGAACTTGACCGGGGTCGCCTTAAGTGAATTAACTCGAGCGAATATTAATCGCAGTCGAGATTCTTTTTGTAATCTTGAAAAAATTTAACGTATAAGTATATATTAAATATTTACATTAAAAAAATGCAGATAAGCCGGAAGTCTACGTGCAGAGACATTGGGTGCACGCGTATCCGGGGTTACGAGTAAAGCTGGATTGCATGGTATCCGCCTGGCCCGAGGCGAAGGTGAGGCTCCTCTTTTCTTGAAGACTGTCAACGGCGCTCGATTGCGCGTTAATTAACAGTTTGAAACAATAATTAACGGCGCAACTTGAACGAAGGACGCGGACGCGCGCGAGTCACTTCGGCGCGGCTCGTAATCGGACTTTTAATTACGTCGCAAGTGTGCGCGAGCGGACTTCGGAAACCGATTGCGGCTGTAGACGTATCTTTTCGTATATATATATATATATATATATATATATATATATATATATACTTGCGAGGCGCAGCCCTTAAATCAGGATTTTCCACAAGAGATAAGCAAGTCGAAGAACGGACGCGAATAGAATTTATTTCTTCACGGGAGAATGAAGACTTTGTTTCACTCCCTCTCTCCCCTCCCTCTCCCCGTCGGGGCCAATGCGAAATTGTGTCCGCGTGATTACTCGCCCCGGTCGAATAATCTCCGCACCCTTATTAACCACGAAACAACGTAAAATACTTTGAAAGACGATACAGGGGGGTCCGACGGCGTATATTGTAAAAATAAATTTTTCCGCTCCGAAACTTATGTCCGATTAAAAATTTTTCCCTCTCCTATATACACGTGTCACAGATAGCGGAGCATCCGATAGGAGATGCGGATCGATCCGGCCGAGAGTCCCGACGTCCAATACAAATACGAAATATTTTTCTGGCGTTACGGCTACTCGTCTTTTAGATTTCGACGAGTTCTTCGCGCTCGGTAACTAAATGAAACCGCCCCACCTATCTGCCAAGCAATTTCTCACCGTGATCCCTTAAAGCCAGTCGCACGTGACAAATCGATTCGTGGGGAACGTGACTTACCGCGTACCGCGTTTTTTTTTTAATTTCCTCGCGAAAGAAAAAAAAAGGAACCGGAGTGAGTCGGGGAGAATTGTGTTACCGCAGCCACTCGCGGCAATCGATCCGATGCGGGGGGATGACGTTACCGATCTCGTGTAACGAGAAGTTGTTAAATGATTAACGTTTCGACAAAATTACATGGAGTCTCGTCTTCACTCATTCTTCTTTCTTTCAGGTTGAATGGTTTTTCAACAACAAGACATTGGAGTACTCGTCGCGGATAATGAAGCACAACACCGACAACGATCACAGCCTATTTATAAGGCAAGTAGAGACGGACGATTACGGTTCATACCTCTGCCGAGCGGTGAACTCGTTGGGTGTCACCGAGAAGATGATCGAGCTGTCGGGGATCGCGAATTCGGCGGTGTTCAAGAAGGACTCGCACAACATGACCAGCACGTCGTACTACTTTGTTTGGCTGGTCGACAGTTACAGTCCTATTATCGAGTACCAGTTTTGGTTCCGCAAATACAGGGTGAGAATGATTCAATCATAGACCGGAATCGTCAATCAGCGAAGAGTACACACGTTTCCCCACACATTTCCACGCGAAATCTCGGGGGCAAATCGGTGTGAACTAAATCGAACGTCTCTCGAAATCGACGTCTCTCGTCCTCTCCTCGAACGTATAGGCGTGGGATTTAGTCCGTGGTTTTCGTGCGTCGCTCGCGTTACGATTCTGATGGCCGCCGCGCATGCAAGGGTCGTAGGTATAATTGAACAAAAGGCAATGGCCCGGCGGCTTATTACTAGAATCTTCAGTCATAAAATATACGTTTCTCTTGCTTTTTAACCGTCTCCTTGAATCCCCGCAATAAGGCGAAAAGGAGATGCCGTAAGTAGAGCGAAATGCAGAATATTGAAGTAACAAAATATTTGTTTGGTTGTCTCGGCGCGCGCTCTACGAAGATTGAAAGCTGTTTTATCAGCCAATATTTTTTTCCTTCTTTTGAGGGGTAATTCATTTCCTTCATCTTACTGTGCTTTGCGCGACTCGTCTCGGCCTCGAAATAATTTACAGAAAATGTGCGGAAAATGTTGGTAATATAATAAGTTTTAACTGACAAGATATCGGAAGGAGTCCTAATGAAATTAATTTAATTGAAATGCCGTACAGCCAGTGAGAGAAAAAATATATAATTATATTTTGTTACCGCCGCTTGACTGTTGTTTTAAACGATTCTTTTGCAATTCTTGTGCAAAGTAATTTTATAATTATATAATGCAATACAATATTAATATTATATCAGACAGATTATCTTCTAGTAGCTTATATTCCTCTATTCTTTGAAGATCGATTTCATCGTGATCGGGGATTTTTTTTTTTTTTTTTTTTTAACGTAGAGAGGTGGTGGCGGTGAATGGCACAAATTGTATATACCTGGCGGTGGCAGTGTGATCGTCAGCCCGGTGCACATAGGCTCCTTCAATCTGACGGGGTTGGACGCGGCGACCCATTACGAGGCGGTCGTTTTGTCCAGAAATCGTTACGGATGGAGTCACCCCTCGGAGATACTGCGCTTTCACACTGAAGGAGCCCGTAAGTAATAAAGATAAGTCGTTCGCATATATCCGCTGCCTCTTACCCTCCCTCCCGTTCCCATCTCTCTTGCGCGCCCGCGCGCGACATGGCGATTGCGAGGAGAGATACGTCTGTGAGAGGAAACTCGGATCGCATGTGATAGTATATCGCGTCCTATTTTGCACGTTGCAGCTGTCGATTCCAGCGAAAATTCCGAGATGGATGGCGATCAAGAGCAGAACAGGATAGCAGGTAAATCTGACGGTTCTATTTTTAATCTTTCTTTCTTTAGCTAATTGCCAAGAGAATTAATCTTAATTCTCGATCGTATTGAGTTACGTTCAAAAAACTTATTTATAACGTGACCTAATTTATTTTAGCTTAAATCGACAAAAAAATGGTTAAAATTTTCTGCTTTATTCCTTAATATTCGGAAAATTCAGGAAAAATCAGAGCTACCTTTACCAATTGATAAATGCATTATACGCTACATTTATCCGTTTAACTCTCTTATATTCAATCGGACATGCATATTCCAACATGTTTAAAAATCATATCTCATATCTCTGGTAAATATTGAGTTATTAAAATCAAATAGAGTTCGTTTTAAGGGAAATCGTTAAACTTTTAATAGAATATTGTAAAAAATATATTATCTCAATAAATTATTCTTGCAGAGTTCGAATTCTTAAAATATGTAATATATATAAAATGGACGAGAAATAGAGAAAAAAATTCAAATAAAAAAAAATGTTTTAGAAATAATTACCAATTGTTGAAAGTTAATAACTTGTGTTGTCTGTTTGTAGTCGTACAGCTCTCATCCATGTCGCAGCATTATCTTCTGACCACGGACGCAAGTGGATCGATTTATAATCGAGCGCAAATCTTGTTGTTGATATTAAGTACGTTTTGTACCTTACTTATAACACGCTCACAGATTTTAACTAATGTTGTATAAAATGTGGAGAAGAATATAAAGTGCGAACTGTTGTAATTTATGCGTACATGATACGGCTATTGTTGAAATATTATCATTGTCAGTCATACGTTTGCGAATCATTATGTCGATGAATCATCTTCATTAAATAGATATCGCAACATCATTCGTATAGTCATTACGTAGTTAGTGTCATTTCATTTTCAGAGTCTCAAATAATGCAAAAAAATTAGTATAAATTTTTGTTATCTCATGATTTTATCTTGAAATATTGCAATTGTGCGAACAATTTGTATAATTAAAGCAATATAAAATAATTATTAGTTATCTGCGAACTAATTTCGTCGGTAAACTCTGCCGCACAATTCTGAACCTGCTTTTTACCACTTGCGAGAGAAATATATCGTCAGTCGAGTTCAGTTGCAGAAATTTTGCTTCGAGACAGGATTTGTCTCTGCAAGTTCTACGAGAGCTGCATTATCGACGAATATTGTTTTCTTGTTCGGTTTTTCCTCATAATTTATTTCCTTTATCTCATCCCCGTATCTTTCCCAGATAATCTCGGTATCGAAATAACATACGTGCGAAAATATTGACAATGGGTTTTACTGACAGGACATCGTAAGGAGTCATAATGAAATGAATTTAATTTAAATGTTGTACAGCCAGTGAGAGAAAAAAAATGTAATAATTCTGGATCTTACTGCTTTGACTGGTTGTAAATTGTTTTGTATTCTTGTACAATTATCTTATAATTATATAATAATATAGTATAATATTAATATTATATCAGACAGATTCACACAACGTCCGCAGTATGGAAAAGGGATGATTGGCCCTTTTTTTTCTTCCTTTTTTCCATTTCTGTTTACTTTTGCTAATATTCACTCCCATGATGACTAACATATGTACGCAAAATACTTGATAATCGGTCTCGTTTAAAAGTGAAAAATATGTAAAAACGTGAACCCTCGATGCAACGACAGTATAGAGCATTATTGTTTTTTTTTTGTTGTTGTTTCTGGGAAGTTAATTCGCGATGTACTGTATTCCACTTGATTTTCTTTTTCTTATCTTGTAATAGTGGGTTTTGGGATTTGCTGGAATACTCCTAATTCCTGTCAGTAGCTCGAAGCTTCTCCTCGACAGCCTCCTCGGAAGCCTCCGACAAGTCTGTCGCCTGTATATACTTTTGCACACCGACCAGCGACTTTTTCAAAGCGTCGAAGGAACTCGAGTACAACATCTTCTTCTTAACCTTGGCCGTGTCGGGACACCACGACATCAAGAACAGTTTTTGTTTCTTGGATGCCTGAGAAAAGAATCACACAATGACTTCTAAAATAAAATCTCCGTTATCGGCGAGCTCCGTCAACACTTTTGAAGTACGTGTCACGGGAAAAATAATTTACACGAAAAATGGATAGTTAGACAATTACCTCGGAAGTACCCTGACACTGATGGGTATATTCGAAGTCAAACAGGCCGTAACGGCACTCTCCGCTGCCGCCCTTCTGTAAATCCTCCAGGAAGGCGTCGTAAGCGGCGTCGCGGGGTCCGATAACTTCGACATCTATCTGCCTTTCGTCTTTGATGTAGAAAATCACATATCGGTGCTTTTTGTCTTTCTTGATCTCCTCGTACGTTGTCTTGCAAACGTCCGCGACTGTCACTCCAGATGCCTGATAAAACAAACGTAAATATATGATTTATTATTGTGGTGAGAAATAAAGCGAGGGAGAGATGAGATAAGCGATTATGACGGTCGACGTTTGTTGGCGGTTTTTAAATCGTTAACATTATTGATGTATTATCGCGTGTGTATGTTATACCTTCTTATCAATTTAGAAAAATTGCCGAGATACTTTTTTTTTTATCGGCGATATATTTTATCTCTCGCTGAAATTTTTTTATTGCGAAACGGATTAAATATAGAGAAGCACGAATTTATTCGTCAACGTCTCGCAGTGACGAACAGCCGCGCACGAAGAGTCGCATGAATTTCACCGACCGTTCGACTGGCCGTTGCTCCGCGGTGGCCAGGACGATTGGCAGAGGCGGCAGAGGACCATCTCGCGTCAATATGATAACGTCCGCGGACATTCAGCAATCGGCACACGTCGCGCGCCGCGCCGACGTGTCAGTCGGGCCGTTTAAGCCCATTTCGCGGGCAAAATACGTGGGGAGGACCGCGCTACCGAAATAAATTCTTCCCACGCGCGAATCCCGACGCTAAAAGAGATCCGACGATCCACTTCTAAAGTTATCCCCTGGCTCTCGGGCACGTGCCGCGCGCTACGAACTTTCGGCCGGTCGTGTCTCTCCTCTCCGCGCCGCGGAAATTCGTGAAATACGACCGCGGATTATCTCGCTATCGGAGGACAAACGGAACAGAGGAAACCTCAGAGAATACCTTTTCTCGCCATTCTCACAAGCCAATCTCGCAATCTCAACTTTTAAATTATACCGTTCAGCAAAAAGATCTAAACCCGCGAGAGGGTACGATCGCTTCGTATCGATTTAAAAATTGTATGACCAAGTATTTCGGCGAGCATCAAAAAAGTTACAAGGAATCCTTTTTCTTTCAAGTTGGTTCTTCGCCAAGCTTGCGTTATTCTATCAGAACGCGAAGTCTGATGTTCCACAATTCGAATTATTTCCCTCACTTCTGGCAAATGCATGAAAATGAAATTGGCTCACTCAAAGGGTGAACACGTCATTCGATCTACCGCGTCGTACAAACATTTATATTTTCTCGAAAGTTACGGGCATTCGACTATACCACGACGAAAAACCACTTCGTCTTCCGATTGCAATATAAATACCACGCTGAAAATTTTTGAAAGATCATCAAAGTTAAATTTCTAAGCTAAGCAGGCAATTTTTTTTTACAGCAAGTGATTTCTCGCGGCGGTTAAGTTATTGAACCGACGTTTCGGCGTCTCGCGTTAGAATTACGTTGCGCAGCGTTGGCTCGAATTTCGCGGAAGCAAATGAATATTCGCGATGCGGACTCGTGCGATCGTTAATTATGGGCACGAGGCTCAAATACGGACGTCCTCGATAGCCGACACCCGTACTAATGTATCGCCGCTCGTTCCACATGACTGAAGGAACGCAGAGCGGATGTGAATCGGAGTGCGGAGGGGCGGGGGGGGGGGCTCCTGCGAGAAACGCGACGGCTGGAGGGTGAACGCCGGCGAGAACGCAGAGGATGCAATTCCTGGGTCGATATCCCCGACGGGGCGGCGACAGGGGACGCCGGTTAAAGGGATGATGCCCGTTGGGGGGGCTCCCACTTCTGGGGCGTGTTGCGTACCCCTCTTGGCGCAAGTCGCACACAAGGTCAAATGGATGATTCATCAATAAATCTGTCTGTTTTAACGGCGCTTTCCTGCGCTTTCTACGTTTGATAAGGAAATATGCATGCACTTAAAACCCGTATCAGACATATTGGAGAGCGAGAAATGCAAATTGAAGATTGCAACTCCGCCGAGACAGTGCGTTACAGACCAGAGGACGGCAAATTACGGTCTGCATAATAATTACAATATTTTGAATTTCACTGATAAAAAATTTGTAGAAATTTGTTTTTTTTTTTTTTGTTATATCTAACATCTTTCTGGCTCTCGCTAGTATTAAAGTATTTATTATCTGATTACCCTTCACAAAAAAGATTTGCTGACTATGCTGCTGTAAAAAAAAAACTACCTAACAGATAAAATTGTAATCATCCAAATGCAGTCTTACAGATTTTATAAAGAAGCGCAGCTAAAACGGAATATCTGTCGGACGAACGTGTCCTTATTCCGATCTTCGGCTTGGTAAAGATCGATCGCGAGGCAACGTCTCGTTTCGAGAGGGTGACACGATAAGAGGAAGACTGTCGCGATGGCAGAGAGTTTAATCAACCGGCCGTCGCCGTCGCGGACGCGAGACGTCAGTGAACTTCGAGGAGTCGCTGGCCCGCAAGAAAATAACCGACCTCCTTACAGGCTCATTGAATTTTTCCCTCTCCCGGTAGCTAACCGGCGCGCACCACTGTGCCGTGCATCGCGCCTCTCTCTAGTTCACTGTCATCGTCGAGGCGCAGCGAGGTGCGAGAGGATACCAGAGGGGAGCTAACAGATCGGAGAAGGGGACAGTTTCGCGAGGAGAGCCGGCTCTCCTTGTCGAGAACGTCGAGGTGAACGGTTCGCAGGAAAAAAAAAAAGAATTATATTAACGAAAAAAAGCTAAAGGTTTGAGAGAGTGTATAACATCCAATGTATATTCTGAATTTCATGAAGTTCAGAACGCGATTTTGCTATACGTTTTATTATGCTGTAAATTATAATTTACAGCATATCATCGAATTATCTCGATCAAAATCATATTCGTGCGATATAGATAAATATTAAATTAAACATAGAGTATTTCAAAAATACCTTCAGCGACTTCTTCCGTCAATTCTTTCCATTTTTTTTTTGTATCGTATATTTTCATAATTGCAACTTGTATCAGAATTTTATAAGTAAATTCCATTTAAAATTAATTAAAGAACATTTTTGCTCGCGTTTATACATATTCAAGTTTTTCAAGCGCTTACATAGTTCAAGGATCACTTGACATTTTTGCCAAGAAAAAAATCGACTTTAAATCCAAAGAGCTAAAAATGAGTCCATCGTTACGAGAATCATGCGTTTTTGCGACACCTTGTACACGGATAATAAACATTTTTACATGGTGTCGAGACCTGGGTGGCACTACCACGTCACTCGATAAGTCGCTCTATAATTACTTCCGTGGGTATGCAAATTTCTTCGTGGGAGGACGAGCAAGCGAAAGGGCGCCGCGGAGGCGAACCCGCGAGAGGGTTAAGGTCGTGCTTAATCGCACGGACGGGGAACGGAGAGAGAGAGAGAGAGAGAGAGAGAGAGAGAGGTGGATACCACGCGATAAGCGCATCGAGTCACGGTCTTATTTATATATCGCGCGAGTCGCAAGTGGTTTTGATAAAAGAAACGCGAGCCGTCCTCACACACCGTCGTCGCTGCGCCGCGCGAGGTTGCAACTTTTCGCGATATTAACTGGACGCTTCCGCTATCGTCGTTATCGCCTGCACGCGTTTTGCAACCTCCCTCGTTGCGTCAGGCTCTCACGCTTACCGAATTCGCGTCGACGCAGCCGTACACGTAGAGAGGTAGCTTGGGCTTTTAGTGTCAATGTCGGCGGAAGCTTCGTTAGTATAACAAAAGGAAAAAAAGAACAAGCGAGTTTGTTAGTGCCCTCTCTGTTTTCGACGTCAATTATACAACGGCAAATAATATTCTTTAATAACATATTAAAATAAAACACATGTATCTTATTCCTCAATTATTTTAATTGTAATTTTAATTGCAATAAATTTATTATTTTAATGGTGCTTCAATTAAATATCGTTCTATGTATCGTTTCATATAACAACTCTTCTTAACTTATTGAAAATTCTAAACTAAAATCTTGCGAAAGATTTGTTGCATTATTGGATGGAACTCTCGTTAGATCACTGTCTATCATAATAGATGTCGCAGAAAGAACAGAGTCAGTTAAACTAATTGGGGAATAGTCAGTAGCAATTTAGCTTCAATTTTGAACATTTTGATTAAAAAAAAAAAACGATTATTAAAATCGTGTCATCGTGAGATTTTTCATAGAACGCGGCTTCGTAGATCGATCGCGTGACGTTCAGTCGCGTGAAACGAACACGATAGAAATAGATATCAACTTGAACCCTCTTGAGATTCTCAATTATTACATAAATTCGACATGATATCGACGCTCCTTCGGCCGTAATCATAATAAATGCAGATTACGAATTAAACTCCCGCAATTTATCTCTTCCTCTCCCGCCCCGAACATTCGAAAGTATATACATCCTCGTTTCGATTGCGGCGGATGTAGTAACGTGGTGCAACCGGAAAGAGGCTGCAACCGTCTCTCGCTGTCGGTGGAAAAACCGATCGCCACCGATTTTCGGTGTAGATAGCCGTTTCGAGCGAGCGATCGCCGAGATAACGCGCGAACCATCGCCGACGATTTAACAACGATCCCGGTGGGAACCACCGAGTGAGATTCGAACAGAAATGGTCTGAAGGGAGGAAGAGGAGGAGGGGGAGGGGGAGAGCGATAGCACGTGATTCGAAGCGCCCACCCAAAATAAAACACGCGGTGCTTCCTTTGAGGATGACGCTCGATCTTGCCTCGATTCCGCTAGTGACATGTGAACTGCCGCTCTCCCTCTGACGAACTGACGTTCCGCGAAACATGATATTATTTATCGTTATATCAAAATTCGTCAAATTTTTTTAGATGTATACGGAAGTTAAACTTGGGAAAAAATAAGAAGATTCAAAAGACCCCGAGAATGCACCTATACAGAATGCATCTCTTCGCCTTTTGTCTCGTTATATTTATTCATTATATTTTTAATATCACGCATCATCCTCTTCTTCCATGTGCAGTAAGTTGACACATGGTATATATACTCGATTTAACCAAGTCGAGCGTGTCACGTGCGCGCGCGCAAAATCAATGCCTTTTTTCTTGACGAGAGATGACAGAAGAGATACAGGCGAACAAATAAATAGAATAAATAGACATAATGCACGCGCGATTGTGGAGGCGCCATTACAATGTTGTGACAAATTGAGTCACCGTCGCGTTCTTTCGCGGCGGGCCCCGTTACCTTTTACGTCGTGTGTCATCGGGGCGACCGTCGCGACGTACGCGAGGGGGAATTCCTCAGGAATGCTTTACGGTAAAATTCCGGTTTCGGAAATTTCGGCGCGCTCGCGTTGAAGTAAATCGGGATTACTCGTTCCTTCCTGGACGGAGCTAAAAAGAGAAACGAAGCGCCGCCGAGAGAAATCCCAGTTAACTCGAATTTAATATTTATAGAAACGGGCCCTCGATATCGATAAATCGCGTGCCGCGGGATAGGCCATCTTCACGGATGCAGGATCGAACTTGCGAGAGTGACACCGGTTGCAAACGGGTGCAACGTTCAGAGAGGCGAAGGGAAGAGGAGACAGACAGACGGAGATAGAAAGAAAAAGAGGGAAAGGGAGAGACAGAGAGAGAGAGAGAGAGAGAGAGAGAGAGAAAGAACGAGTCGGAGAAAGACAGAGCGAGAAAACGCAATCTCCCAGGCATAAAAGCGCGATCTCACGCCACGGTGACGCTCGGCTCTCTGTCGTCACTTGATCGGTCGGTCAATCGGCTCGCCGAAGTGGAAATGAATCATGCGCTTCCTGGAAGCGTGCGCTATCGCAGGATCGTCACCGTCGTCACCGTCGTCGTCGCCGCGGAATTCGCACGCAGGAGGGCTAATACGGAGAGGTCGTCTCCGAGACGGTAGTCCGCGACACGAGTACGTGGCCGAGCCGAGGCGAGGCGAGGCAAGGCGAGATCATGAGGAGAGAAGACGCCGCGGCGAGATTCTTCCGGGCCGCCGCCGTTACGAGAAAGGAGGCGTATCACGGAGCCGGGCAGCAATGGCCGACCGGCGCGTCTGCTGCGGCCATAACCACAAAAAGGCCGTCGTCGGCTGCCGGGCCGGGTCGGGTCAAGTCGAGTCGAGTCGAGTCGCCGGGACCTCGCCCGTGTCTATCGCGGACCGCGCCGTCGCGCGCTCCGCACGGACGACGTTCTCACCTTCGCGGGGCGTATTATAATTACGCGCGGGTTTGGGAATAAACGTTCGCGTAAAAACGGCAGCGGTACGGCGGCCGATGACGACGACGACGGCGGCGGCGGCGGCGGCGGCGGCGGGCGACCACCGCCGTCGCCGCGTTCGGATATTTACCATTTTCCGTAGCGAGCGATGTAGCCGGTGGGCAGAGTTACACGGTGAACGGGCACTTTAACCGACACTTTCCCGGAGTATCTCGGCCGTGGTGGAACTGGATAATAAGCGGCGCAGTGTCCAGTCGAAGGGATCGCGCGGATGGCTCACGGGCGAACGGGAAGGGAGGCTCCTCTCTCACGACCAGAGCGCCGGCTATCTCTCTCTCTCTCTCTCTCTCTTTCCTTCTCCCTCCCGCGGATCCTGTATCCCTACGCCTGCGCGCGCGCAACGCCGCCACGGACGCCCCCCGATTGGCCGGCGCGGTCGGGCTTGACCCGCGCCCCGTCGCGCGTCGTCAAAAATTCGCGATCGCGTGCCGCGCGCGCGAGACGGAAAAATCGCGCCGCGAGGCGCGAATCGCGAATCTGTTCGGTGTTTCGAAACCGAAGTACGGTATGCCCCACAGCCGCAATGTATGATACCGCAAAAAAAAAAAACCGGATAAACGAACGCGTCGCGCCCGCGAGCCGCGTATTTATTGGGCGCGTGAAGCAGAATCGCGCGGCGGATCGTGGCGACGGGAACGCGCGACAAATACGAATTGGAGCTCGGCGGCGGCGGGGGATGGCGGTAAACGCGATAACGCGAAATATTCCGCGGTCGGGGGCGACCGAGGTCGATCCGGCGTGCACGTGTACGCGAGATCGATTCGCGGCCACGTTCGTTTCGGGAGGAATCAGTCATTGACGCGGGGACGTGCCGGTCGCGCGGCCCAATCGCCGCCAGGGACGTGGGGAAATTGCCTTATATGGGCAGCGGCGGCGTACGAACGATATGTCCGGCGCACACGCGTCGCGACTGCGCGCGCGTCGAGTGTCCTCGCCGAAACACGCGACCGCGGCGTGCGCCGCCGCGATCGCCGGTAAAGCAGGGGCCAAGGGATGTACCGAGACTCTCCCCGGCACGGCGTCGTCCACATGCCCTGAGAAAATGTTCGATCCATATTTGGGAATATTTATCACATGTATACACATATCGATATTTATTCATCAAACTCCAATTATCTTATCTGATGATTAACTTATCAACGTAACGCCAGTACTTGTTAACACGGATACAATTATTAATTTTTTGGACCGTATTGGCGTTTTAATCGTTTCTTAATTTGTATTATAATTTTTTAAAGTTGTTTAACATACAGAAAAAATTGTTTCTATATGTAAAAAAAGAAAAAGATGAGACAATTTGAAAGAGCGAAAAACGATTCTGTCGGTTGAATTCATTCATTGCCGATCAAATTAATCGAAACTCAGTCGAAGTCGCTCCTGTGTAAATTTTCTATTAGGATAGATTTCGTGGAATAATGAAAAGCAAAGATATATAATGCTCGATACAGAAATTATATACGAAAAATATCGTAACAAAATACAGAATTTTTTGACAATAATGCGCTTAGTCGATCCAAAAAATATATAAGATATCTAGTAGAATAAATATGAAATATATCCTAGAATAAACACCCACATCCACGTACGCACACACACATATGTATATAAAAAAGAAATATATATATATATATATATATATATATATATTTCTTTTTAAATGCTATTAGCAGTTGTATATAGTTTATAACATTATTATCTTTATACATACGAGAGTGGCATTACATGTTACAAAAAGATGCATCTTGAGCAGACAATATATGTACTTTGAAATTTTTGTAACATACATGATATAATTGCTAGAAGTGAAATCTTATATACATGTTTTTTTTCCGCGCGAAAACATGTATTCTAACAAAAAAAACGCACATATTACAATAATAAAAAGACATAATATACAAACATAAAGCAACTTATTATATGCGTGCGCGTTTGTATATGTGTGTGATGTTGTATATCTCGACATTATTAGCAAATTTTATATACATACATATATATATGTTATATATTTATATATGTATATATAAAATTTACTCTAATACATAGCATACATATATATATATATATATATATATATATATATATATATATGTATGAGTTTATAATTTAAAACGTTATCTATTCTTCATCGCTTCTGAGTATTATAAATATTAACGTCTATTATATCAGCATGCTAATCCTTCATACATATGTTTCATACAAACGTATATTGTACAAATATAAGGATTGCTTTCTACAGTTTTACAATACTTATTGTTAGCAATTACACGATTACGATATTCATGACGATACTTTCTACGTCAGAAAAATAATAGCTTATTAAATGGATTAAGAAAAGGATTCTAGTCTTTTGTCCGTGCTTATATAACACACACACACACACCTAAATACACGTATGTACATACTAATTCGAAAGAAATATAGAGATGTCTTGTTATAATATAATACGATGTAACATTCGTTTTATACATACTTTCTACATGTCATAGTCATAAATACAGTTATAAAACCGAAACATTATTTCGTACGTTTGACACAATCTTTTTCGGCGATATTAAAGTAATAAAAAAATACGTAAGCGACAGGCAGTTATATTAACCTATTTTAGTTTCTTAATTTTTCAAACGAAAAAAAAATCGATATTGCTAAAAAATACTTTTTCTCACTATCGCATTAATAGGGTCTCAAACGATAAAAATTATAATTCAAAAATATTTATATACAAGTTTTGCTGTTCCTCAATAGAAAATAATGAATTATATATGGTATCTAGGCAGTAAATTGAGAGAGATGTTGAAATGACAATATACTGTACATTAATGAATAATACACCTGCGGTAAAACGTACAGAATATGTGCAATTAAAAAGATATAAGTGTATCTAATTTATATTAATGTATAGTATTGTTGTATTTACGTTGAAGTTATACGTATTTTTTTTGATAAAATGGCCTTTTAGCATGATCTTTATTCTATCGTGTATAACATAAAATCCTATATCACTTACAACATAAAGTTAATTCTTATATAAACAATATATTTTTATTTGTACGAAGTATTTTAGTTATTTGGTAAATAACTTCATTATTTCAGTACAAATATGTCTTTCTTCGTTTCTTCTCTCTCTCTCTCTCTCTCTCTCTTTCCTTTCCAGTTAAGTATAAGATATAGTTTTCCCACCATATATGGTATTGGAAGATGTGTGATAAAACGTAAGATAATATTTTTTTCGCGATAAACCAAATAATATACCTTATTCCTTAAGTACTGCAATTATCAAACAATTGCTCTGTGTGATGCAATCGTTGCATTTGTGATCATATTTTCCATCTAGCAACAGCATCATCGCTATTTGGAGTATGTAATAGGAACCGATTCGTTGGAACCTTCTTAATTGAACCTCTTTAATACGTTGAGTGTCACGATAAATGTTCGTGGTAGTTACCAATTCTATTTATACGGCGAATAATTACCTGAATTGAAGAGCGCGTATTGGAACTTCAATTAAGTGACATACATGTTAATATGACAGCAATGACCATATATCGTACATAAAGTTACATATCCGAATGCGCGGATATAGTCATTAATCTGACATCATATTATTAATTCTAAACGCCATCAAGTATCGTATAGTTTGTTTCGTTAATATTCCTTTATTTATTAATAAGTAACTGTAATACAATACCAGCGTTAATCCGGCGTGTATAGAATTAGCAAACCGTTAACCACTCAACGTATTAAATAGATGAATTCGCTATTAGTCGTAACATTGCAAATGTTAAAAATAACCTACAATCTCTCAGTCAACCATTACGAATACGTGCCCTCCGTTCTTGTTAAACGGAACATTCGACAGAGACGAAACGAGGTGATAACATTTTTAATTGCTAGACAACCTTCCGACACAATAGTGGCCTTATCATATCTCTACGATATTAAAGACGTATGCACTGTTAGATAAGACCGCGTTTCTTTTTGTAATCTTCTAGATTTAACGATCGGCGAGGTCCTGTATCCTTGATGTTATTAATGGGCTTCGGTAAAACGCTAACGGGATTGTCTAGAAATAAAATTGTATAAATTACACAAATATTTGTACTCCACATGCTTTTACTTAATAAATCGTTGAGTGAAATATTCGTTAACTACGAATCGTCGTCTCGCGAAACTTACTTGGAATAGGAACCTCCAAATCGATTGTTATATCGAAATCGTGCGCATTGAACAGGTCTTCTGTGCTCTGCTTCTTCTTGGAATCCTGCCCATTCTCCTTGTCAGCCGACCCTGAATCTCCAGCCGGATGAGGATTCGATTTGTCATTTACCGGAATCGTCGCCACCACTTCAGAGTCATCCTCCGGCTTGTACACCATCCTCGGCTTGGTACTTCGCCTGGTGAACGGGTCGTCGACCTTCTTACCCTTGTTAGCCTTCAGTTCTTCCTGTTATAACAATTCGGTTAGTCGAAATCGAAATATCGCAATAAACAACGCGCCCATATCACCAATATTACCATTATGGCCTTCTCAGCCTCCTCCACGTTTTTCTTGCGGTTGCGATCGTTTATGTACGATATACTGGAAATCGTTGCCGTGCGCATCTTATCCAGTTCCGACGCGCGCTCCTCCAGTTCGCTCAACTCCTGATTAAGTCGACTGGCCGTCTCGTCGTCCCCTCTGCAATTGGCCGCGTCGCGTTCTCTCATCAGCTGCGCCTTCTTCATCGCGTAATTGTAGGGAGTCTGCTTGAATCTCTCCTTCTCGCGCACTATCTTCTCTATGTCCTCCTCCTTGAACTCGTACACCAGCGCCTCCTTGATGTCCTTCAACTTCTGCTCGACCTCGTCGAACGTGGGCGTCGATATTCCCTGCAGCGCGCAGGTCTCCTTCCACTTGAAGAACTCGGAATCCGTGAATTCCTGATTCGAGACGAACTCCAACCTGAATACGCGCTCCTGCGCGCCGTGACGCAACTTCAGCCCCTTGTTCGTCCGCGTGCCGCCGAGCTGATAAATCTTCCCCGTCTCGCACACGCCGCTTATCTCGGCCACTCGGTAGACAGGTTTACCGTTGTTGTTGCCAATTCCTATTCTTACGAAGCAACCCTGCACCACTCGGTCGAAGAAGGGCAGGTGAACGAATCTCTCCATCTTGTGACGGGACAGTCGAATCTTGTTTAGATCTTCCTTAGTACTGATGTACACTGGCTTCTTGGGTCTGGCTTTGCTGCTAGTGATCGATCTGAAAACAACGAATATCGAATGTAAATATAACTGACGCAACCGAGAGACGCAGGATGTATCATTTGCACGAGAAGCAGCCTGAAAACTTACTTTTTATCGTTGTCGGAATCCGAATCGCGACTCTCACTCGTGGACGATCGACGCTGAGACGTCGGTTTAGCGACTTCCTCTTCCTCTCCGCTGTCCGACGAACCGCTGTCGTCGGAATATATATCGGAGGCCTTGAGTTTCGTTTTGTTCGCACCACTCTTATGATCGTCGTCCAACTCCTCTTCCTCCATGTCCTTTGACTGTTGCTGCTGCTGCTCTATCCTCTGTTTCTCCTTTTCCTCTGTTGGAAAAAGAATCGGCGTATTAGAAACGTTTGCAACGTGCAAAGGTAGCGATATGGTCCGCGATACCTTACCTCGTTCCTTCTTCTCCTCGCGTCTAGCTTTGAGCAACGACATCGCATGGAACTTCTTGTCTTGCTTCTCCTCTATCGTCTTCTTGCGGTCTTTACTTCTCTCCTTAGGATCCGGCGCCCGATCTATTTTCTGCTTCTCCTCGACGCCCTTCTCCTTCTTTTTCGATTCCTTCTGCTTCTTCAGCTCTTGCTTCTTGGCCATTCTCAGCTTTTTCTCGATTTCAAATCTGGTTTTCATAATCTCGCGCTGCTCGATTCGTTTGAAAATTTCCTGTTCGCGTTCCTTCTCGGTCATTTGCGCAAGTCTAGCCTGATCCTCCGCGTCTCCCATGAGCTTGTCGTCGTAGCCATCGTTGAATTCTTCTTGGCTCGAACTGGAACCACCCGGATCGGAATCCGATACCTCACCTGTCGCAATAAAACGACTGTTACTTATTATATATATATATATATATATATAACAAACTAAAAAGAGTGATCATATTCGTATGTTAAAAAAAATATACATTTAAAATAAATTGAATTACTGCGCACCTTCTTCTGGCTCTGAAAGCTGTTTAGCTGGTTCCTTCTCACTGGCACTGTCCTCTGAGCTGGACTTAGTCATCTTTCGTTTGCTTCTCTTTGACGCTTTTTTCTTCTTCGTTTTTCCAGCTTTGTTATTCCAGTTATCATCAGAATCTGATATATCCGACTCGTGTTTGATGTCTTTCTTAATAGATGCATTATCCTCGTTTGACTGAGAATCATCTTGGGACTTTCCTTTCTTTTTCTTTGCCAGTGACAACAGATCCTGAAGTTAAGTTAAAAAAACACGTGCTCAATTATGAATGCATAGTGAAAATCATAATAGTGAAATATGCGATAATAATGCAATCACAGAAATGATAACAGCAGCTCAATTCCAAAATGCATTAAGCTTCACAAGCTTTCACAAGCTCATAACATCATATCAGCTGTGACATATTATAGTCACACATATTATATTTTATATTTATTACTCCCGATTGCCGCCAACCGAAGGTTATTATTATCTACTTTCAGCAGCTGCACTATATTATCCATGTTCAAAATAAAGTGTATAATCAAGCGTTAAAAAGAAAAATCCAGACAGTTGAAAAATAAAAAAAAAGTCAAGAGAGACATTAGATTTGTTTCTTGTAGTTGCTGAATATTAGTGTACATTTTTCATATTTAAAATATTCAATATTCTAGTACGGTTCATGCAGCTCTAGTGCAGTCATAAAAAAACAAATCTATTAGATCTGTTTGCGTTGCTTGCATTTTTTGTACTCAAAGTCTTTGCTTTCCTTTTCTCTCTTTTTTTCTAACCAAAAATATTCTCGTTTTGAGCAAAAATTTGTAGAAATTCAAAAAAAAAAATGACAAGAACAAGCCTACTGTTTCACTTTAAACCAATCATTCGTAATTCGTAAGAGATACATAAAATATTCATAGATATACACGAATGCATTTTTATGGGGCAAATATTGCCGTAAATTGCACGAAAACGTTTTGAACATGAACGCACTTCAGGGCGGGGAGGGGAGGGGGTGCATTTTGCGGATTCGTACAACAAAGATCTCGGCAAGCCTCAAATGTCCTGCACGGTACGACAGCGAACGCGAGAGTGAATGGCACGGGACTTTGAGGGGGTTTTCGTTACGTCGCTTCACCGGACGGCGAATTTTCGCTGATTTGCGCCTTCAGCCTCCACCAGAGGTTATACGGGCACGGGACTTTCGTAGGTACGTAAAGTCAAGTTGTCGAGCTACTTACATTGTCCAAGTCCGAGCCGCTCTCCGACGCGCTCCCGCTGCTGTCGGAATCTATGAGGGCCTGGTGTTTCCTCTTCGGCATCCTGGCGGCGAGAGTGCCCGTCGACGGAAGGGAGTGAGCGACCAAGCGATCTCGCCGTGCCTCATGCGACGCGAGCACGGGGAATCTGGCCCTCGGGGAGCGCGTGCGAGGCAATGGAAATAGAAAACGTGGAAATCACACTATTCACAGCGCGAGTGGGAACATAAGTAACGGCGACGATAACAATCCGCGACACAGACCAGGCTACCTCCGCTACCTGTGCGTTGCGAGATGGAGGGACGACGAGCGAGTCTCGCGCATGCGCGGTCCCGCGAGCGCCAGCAGACGCCGTTATGGCTCCTGCGACCTGCACAGCGCTCGCGCGGGGACGCTTGCGTTTTTGTCCATTTCCACACCGGACGTAGATTAACTTCAATCGTACGGTTTCATTTGCCTTTTATCTTTCTTCTTAATTCTTTAAAGTTGAAAAAGATACGAAGTAAGTTAAACCTGGATTAAGGTTAGTCTACGTTTTTGGTATGAATATAGCACGGACTATTCGATATTTTTATATCGAGCTATAAAAAATATCGACTATTCGATATTATCGAATGACGATATTGACGTCTAGTCAGTCTGGTGTATTCGATATTTCGACGTGATTCGATTCGACGTGTGAGAGGTTAGGAGAAGTCAGCGACGGGTTAATGCTGTAAATTCGGCAAAGAAACATACGTTCCAAGGCTTTTAAACAATTGTAATGTAATTCTCCTTGTGTTTTAGCCGTAATTCAGTTGAGGGAAATTTTGATTCACGAGTGTCCCAAGGAACATTAGTGGAAAACATGGAAAACCGTTCGATATCGAAGAAGAGAAAGGTTAGTAATTTTCAAGAATTCATAATAAATACGTAATATAATAAATTTGAGACCATATATTGAAACATATTCGCTGCGATGCTGGAATCTTTCGGAATGATAATTTTGTCAAAAATTAGGCGAATGATATAATCGCGTAAATATGACATATGTTCTCCACGTCGGTTTTTCACTTGCACGTGGGTTTTACGAGGGATTCCACGTGTCCTGCTACAAAATTATTTAACGTATATATAAAATTTTGCGGAATTCAGTTTGATGCATATTAATGTTCAACGCAACGTTCTCTTACTTCTTGTTTGCTATTTGATGTTGTGTGACTGCGTTTATTTCAGTAAACAAATTTTTGAGGTTATATCAGGTGTATGTGCTCGAGATGAGAAATGAAACTTGGTGTTATTAATGTTTATCTTTTTTATTTTTATTTTCAGTTTGTGGGAGATGGTGTCTTCAGGGCTGAGCTAAACGAGTTCCTGACCCGCGAACTCGCCGAGGATGGCTATTCGGGCGTGGAGGTCCGCGTTACGCCGAACCGGACGGAGATCATCCTGTTGGCCACCCACACGCAGAGCGTGCTCGGCGAAAAGGGCCGCAGGATCAGGGAGCTTACGTCCGTAGTGCAGAAACGGTTCAATTTCAAGGAACCGCAGAACGTCGAGTTGTACGCCGAGAAGGTTGCCACGCGTGGGCTGTGCGCCATCGCGCAGGCGGAATCCCTCCGGTATAAACTGATCGGAGGTCTCGCTGTACGAAGGTAAAGCAAGGCCGTTCACACTCCGTTCTTGTCGCTCGTATTTTCTACCACTATTTTTTCATTGAAAGTTTCGTTTGTAATCAGGGCGTGTTACGGTGTTCTACGTTTCATCATGGAGTCAGGTGCCAAAGGTTGCGAGGTGGTTGTCAGTGGTAAACTGCGCGGGCAGAGAGCGAAGTCGATGAAATTCGTCGACGGCCTCATGATCCATTCGGGCGAGCCGACTAACGAGTACGTGAACAGCGCCACCCGGCATGTGCTTCTTCGGCAAGGTACGATTTTGCGTTATCACGATCATTTCTTTAATTAATATAGTGTATTTATAAAAGTTACACCAATAGGTAACATCTGAATATATATCTAGATCATATTCCTTGTTTTGGGTTAGGTTAGGTTAGATTCACGGTATTACGATTATTTCTTTAATTAATATAATGTATTTGTAAAAATTACACCAATAGGTAACATCTGAATATATATCTAGTTCCTCGTTTTTATAGTTACTTATATGTATAATAAAAAATACTTATAAAAATGTTATATTGTATTTTTTTTAAATATATTTTAGGGGTATTAGGAATCAAGGTTAAAATTATGCTTCCTTGGGATCCCAACGGCAAGAGCGGCCCGAAGAAGCCTCTTCCGGATTACGTATCCATCGTGGAGCCGAAAGAAGAAGTACCGCCGTCCGTTCCGATTTCCGAGGTGAAACCGTCTAAAGATATACCTTCTCAACCCACTCCTCTCGTCGTGTAATAATTATTTGAAATACATTTACAAAGAGAATCAAAGTGTGTTTTACTTTTAAAAATGCTTTAGGTATTTTTTATTTGGAAGGATTTGTCGACTGTATCTTGAGACAGTTCGACATACTAGTCTATTTATAAATTAATTCAAATTTTAAGCATGATAAATATTCAAATATTAAATAGAAATTAGAGAGCTAAAAATTAACAGTTATTTTGATTTCGAAAATAGTAGTTTGATCGAAGCTAGATATAATTATTATATGTATAATTCGAGCTTGATCAACAGTAGAAATATGTATATGAATATTAGGAACCTTAGAAGGATGCTGGCGATGTTTGAAGAAAGATAGGGCATTACATTATAAACCAAAGTTTGCTAGTATGAAGTATATATTTTGGAAGAACAAATCTGATACAATATGTGTTGTTACGTATAATTTTCAAGTATTTCTTCTTTTATTTCTTTTTTTATTGTTATGTCATCTTGTTCTTGGAAGTTTACTTCTTTTTTTATTGTTATGTCATCTTGTTCTGGGAAAATTACTTCTTTTTTTATTGTTATGTTATCTTGTTCTTGAAAGTTTACTTCTTTTTTTATTGTTATGTTATCTTGTTCTTGGAAGTTTACTTCTTTTATTGTTATGTGATCTTGTTCTGGGAAAATTACTTCTTTTTTTATTGTTATGTTATCTTGTTCTGGGAAAATTACTTCTTTGTTTATTATTATGTCATCTTGTTCTTGGAAGTTCACGGAACTTTCTTTTCTTTTTTTACTTCTTTGTCGACGTTCTCGTCTTTTGTCAGCTAATATTCTTCTTCTGCGGAGTTCCTCCAAAGAAAACAATTTTGGTGGATCACCAGGCCTTATGATTCGAGGAAAATGTTCCAATTTTTTCAATTGAAACATCTGTCTCAAATGTTCACGCATTAAATTTTTATCATACATAACAGTATCTGGCTTCACATTAAATAAAAGTGATACTGCAAATGCAATCGCAAAAACTCCACTATCATTACTACTGGATTGCTCTTGAACTTTTGGAAATACAACTGGTTTTTTTTTGAAAGGATGAAATGGATATAATTTATCAAGAAATACTTTATAATGCTCAGGCAATTGTTTTAAATTTAATGAATCATAAATATAAATTCTTCTTTTATCGTAATAACTACAAACCCAATGTCTAGTTGAATTAGATATTGTATCACTACAGCTATATAATAGTTGAATATGCTTTTGATCTTTAAAAACTGGTTCGATCAAATCAGGACATTGGATTTCCCATGATTCACGTGGTTGGTAATCCGAACAATTTTTTAATAATGATCCAAAATAATCAATATGAGCATCATTTAACGGTTCATCTTTCAATATGATCTGCATCGTGTAATCAATATAAGCATCATTTAACGGTTCATCTTTTAATGTGATCGTGTAATCAATATGAGCATCATTTAACGGTTCATCTTTTATTGTGATCGGGTAATCAATATAAGCATCATTTAACGGTTCATCTTTCACTGGAACCTGCATCGTGTAAATATTTAGAAAGAATCAACGGTAATAATTTTTGTTTATAATCAGCATTGATTTTAATGATATAAGCTGCCTGAGGCAAGTCTAGAATCAGGCGCTGATATACAGCCGATGTTTTATTTAATTTCAGTGTTTATATAGTGTCAAAACACAGTATAATTTTTACTGTTACCTGCAAATAAAAATTTATATATTATTAATATTTAATCATTTATATATACAGCATATAATACTTGGAAAATAACATACTATTATTTTTACCGAAAATATACTATATCACCCGTTTTATTAACCTATCATTTATCTTTAGTACATTATTTTGTCATTGTTGAAAGAATATTATTCAAAAATAAGGACAAATCAAATAGCTTAATCTTTATTAATAAAATAAGTAGAATGTTTTCAATATAATTAAAAAATAAGTGCATCGAGAAAACTAATTGGCATCATGAAAACAAAAGGACAAATATTTTCTTTCTCGTAGCAGTGAATTTCTAATCGTCACATATAAATAAATTAAACAACGCCGAAAATTAATTTCTCGAATCGACAAACCAAGTATAATATCGAATTAATTTTACATTAAAGCAAAACTCACGTTATAAGAAGCAGCGATAAAAAAAAGCTGTAAAAACTCTCAGAAACGTAATAGAAACGAAAACCTGCGTTTCCTTGCGTCTTTTGCCTTCACGAATAAGGCTGGCTGCACACCAGCCGCGATGTTCGTCCCGCGCGACATCCAATAAACGCACAGCTTTAGACTAAGAACAACGGTAAAGCTAAAAGCCGATTGGATATCGCGCGCGTCGCGACGAAATCGCGCTGGGTGTGTAGCCAGCCTAAAGCCGGGAGCACATGAAATGCATAAAACCCGTATCAGACTTTGACTATCAGACTAACGATTGAGATTGAGATTGTAATGGAATTTGACCAATTAAAACAAAGTTCACTAAATTTGAGATTGATTTTCTTTCTTCTAATTGGTTAAATCCCAATTCAATCTCAATCTCAATCTTTAGTCTGATATGGGCTTAACAAAGCATAAGCATTTAGCATAGCATAAGCCCGCTGGACCAATGAGCAGCCAGTATAAAGTCGCCATATTGATTTACATAAGATTCTTATTGGTCTAGCCGCCTTATGCTATACTTATGCCGCATTTATGCATTTCATGTGCTCCCGGCCTAATACGGAAACGTGTAACTAGCCATAAGCGCCATAAGCGGTGCCCTCTCTATAGATAATTCATGAGCATGGGTCTCCCTCGGCGCGTAATCGCGGGGGATAAAATTCCCCTAGAGACGCGACCGCAGCAGTGTTTTCAATCGCAGCAATTACTCCGGAATGTGGTAGCACGGCTGTGCTCCGAGCCGGACGGAGGGGGTGGGAATAATAAAACGTTAGGCGTGTCGGCGTCCGTTTTTTTCACGCGTGCGGCTCCGAGGGTCGCGGTTTTCGCCGATCGCTCGACGGTACCGGTCTCACGTCGCACCGGCGACGGCGGCGACCGGGTCCCCCTCCCCGTCCCCGCCACTCCCCTCCTTCTGCGGATCGTCTCGGCCGGATAGCGGAATGTCAAGGGTGCACGTGACCGCGACGACGCCGCGACGCTCCGAGTATGCCTGGACCGTGGACGCGCGGCGATAGCGTGTCTTGACGAGGGGGCAAAGCGGCAAAGCGCGCTTTGGCGGAACGCGGCCTGGACGCGGAGGTGAGGCCACTCGTCGCGCAACCCTCCTCCCTCCGCGGTTGCGTCGCGATACATGTGTACGCCGTTCGAGTCCGCGCGCACGAGAGGGTATGCTCTTATGGGGTAGCGAGCGGACGGTAGCCTTTGTCGTGGAATGGAGACGGAGAGCGTAAAGTCCGGGGCTAGCGAGCATAGCCATAGCCACCACAGCAGAAGCTCCCAGAAGCATCATCGTTCCCACGGCTCGCAGAAGCAGCATCACAAGCAGCATTCTCACCGCACCGCTAGGTATACATATCACCTGGATAAGTTTCACCTTAATCGTCCTAAAAAGATCGACGTTTTAATGATTCTCCGAACGTGTGTATTTGTGCGTACATACGTGTATACAGTTATACGACTGAAACACTGGCGAGTTATTTCCATCAATGACTAAAATTGTGACTGCTGAAGATCTTGTGATTTCTCGTTTTTATTTATTTATTTTTTTTAATCTTCTGTAATTTTCTCTATGACAGGAGCAATCGAAGTCAAAGGAAGGAGAGGCAGAATTTGGACACTAGCGAAATGGCTCCGTTTCAAACGACGGTGAACGTACGCGGGGACAGCGTGGATAACATGGGCCAGGAGGTGATCGAGGTGCAGATACTGCCGCAGGATGAGAATTGGGGGGAGAACACCACCGCCGTCACCGGCAACACCTCGGACAGGTCGGAATCGACCGAGGACGTGAGCCACTGGCCGAACGAGGCCGACGGCACGTTCGGCTCCAACTGCAATCGCTACGTCGGCCCGATCGTGGCGATGATACTCGGAATAAGCGCCTTCCTTAGCCCTATAGCCATGGTCATTCTGCCTAAGCTGGGATTCTTTCCCGACTCGACAACGGTACTGACGATGCAGCAGAAATTGCACCTGCTGTCCTGCAACGCCGAGTGCAAGGGCGAACTGCTGGGATTGGCCTTCAAGCTGGTGCTACTGGCCGTCGGTAGCTGGGCGGTGTTCCTGCGTCCGCGCACCGCCACCATGCCGCGCATATTTCTATTCAAGGCGGGAGTGCTGCTGCTCACCACACTGTGCATTTGTACTTATTGGCTTTTTTACGTTGTACAGGTAATAATATAATCCTTGGACCCCGTGATTCGCGCAGCCATTCTTCGCGAATGTTCGCGTCGTTGCTAAAGTGCTCCCGATACTTTTCAGGTCACCGAGAGTGCTAAGACTGTTGCCAATGGCGAAATAACAGAGTACAAAAGTTTAGTAAATTACGCAGGTACCCTTGCCAATACACTCCTATTTATACATTACACCGCAGTGCTCCTTATCGAAGTTCGTCATCTACAGCCTACGTTTTATCTTAAGGTGCGTAAATGTTTTTGATATTGGTTACTCAGTCTGATTGCAACATGCATTTTGAATTATATATATATATATATATATTTTATATATTGAATTTTATATATATATAATTGGATATTTTTTTTTGTTTACAGGTCGTTAGATCGCCGGACGGTGAATCGAGATCTTACGCGATCGGCCAGTTGTCGATACAGAGAGCAGCCGTGTGGGTTCTAGAGAAATACTATACAGAATTTCCGATTTACAATCCGTACTTGGAGAGGCTGCCGGTCCCGAAGTCCGGTAGGAAGCAGTCGAGCTTCAAGTTCTACGAGGTCGATGGTGGAGTGACCGGCGGCATGCAGTCGCGCGGCGGTAGCGGGGACCGGGCGGTCCTGGCGGCACAGGCGCGTCGCCGTGACTCCAGTCACAACGAGCGCTTCTACGAGGAGCACGATTACGAGCGACGGGTGCGGAAACGCCGCGCGAGACTCATCACCGCCGCCGAGGAGGCGTTCGCGCATATCAAACGTTTGCACTCCGAGGTGGACTCCACGCCGAATCCTGGGCCGATGGACCCTATGGAGGCCGCGCAGGCGGTGTTTCCCTCCATGGCGAGAGCCTTACAGAAGTACTTGAGAATCACACGGCAGCAGCCGCGTCATTCCGTAGAATCTATTTTGAACCGTCTCGCCCGGTGTTTGGCACAAGACGCGGCGCCGCGCGCCTTCCTCGAACCGTTCTTCGCCGCGAGCCCGGTGCTGTCGAACGAGAAGGAGAGGCAAAAGCGATCGCATCACTGGGCTCTGGTGTGCGAAGGCGAGCTACCCTCTCGCCCGATTGCTAACGGTTGTGAGTTTCAGCTGAGACAGGGCGAAGTGGCGCTTCTGTGTACTGCGCATAGATTACCGCATTTTAATCTCACCGAACAATTGGCGCATCCTAAATCGAACAAATTTCTTCTGCGTTTGAACTCGGAGACCTCCGTTTAAGATGCTCGAATAAAGTTCGGAGTAAGTTTGTTCTCGGAGGTTTAATGAAATTAAATGAAACTATATCCCAAGCAAATGTGCTTGAACAGATATTTGGCACAAATGATATTTTAGTCGAGATGACGTTTGATATAAAATCTTCCTGGGGCGAGAGTACTGTTGGAGACTTTATTTTGCGCTGAAAATGAACATGATAGGCACTAAATTTTGCCTCGCGCGGGGAATATTTTTTAAACATTATTTCGATTAAATCTCATTTGCGTCAAAAATATGTCGAAATTTTCACGAGATCGAAGGATAAATCTTTTTAGAATATTATTTGAAACTTCTGTTCACGGACTGTTGTATAACAATATAATAGTACTTAGATAATTCTAACACGATAGACTGAGAGAAACACGGCAGTTAGGAGAATAATTCGCCAGTCGCTTTCTTCACAACATTTATGATATCATTTTCTTCGAGAAAAAAATCACAATGACGTTAATAAGTATCCATACTTCTGAACATACCTTTAAGTAATTATTATGGAATAATAATTAATTTGTACTGTAATATAAAATACTCAGTTCTTTTTTACATTAAGATATGTGCATGCACATACATATATTTATTTATTCCATCGTATTGCATATCATGAATTGTATATATGTACACCTTAAATATATCGAAATGGATTTTTAATGTGTATATATACACATACTTATTTTGAAGCGAAATATAGATAGACTAATTTTTTTAGAACGATAGTTTGCCCGATAATAACTATAGATGTCGAATTCATTCGGACTCGTAGTATATTTTCGCTTTTATATATAATACTTTTGAATAAGTACTGTATATAATGTTGAATTTTTTTCTTTTATTACATAAATTTTTCTCTTGAAAATAGAATTGATACAGTATGATTTGAGGAAAACAAGGTATAAATCAAGTAAACGATGTTTTTTCTATTTTAGAACGAGGACAAATATTTCTTTTTTATCTATTACATTACAAATGTATTTTAAACTTTTCTGAAATAGTTTATAAGAACGACTCCAAATGAATCCGATATCCGGTATAAGAGATTGAATACGAATAATTAAATATTCATAATGACGTTTACATTAATTAATACGCATTCCTAAGTTTGTAAATCATGTTCGTAGTATCGTACTTTCACGAAGAAGATAATTATGCTTTAAATATATAAAATTTATACATATGTGTTCATACGCATATGCGCACATATAGCAGCACACACGATTCATATATTTCGTATATTTGTTAAAGGAAAAACACGACACTCATATCTTGGTATCCTGTGTTTTGCAATGTAACGGTACGCACAGTAAATATACTCGATATTTATAGCCTTAATTTTTGTACTTCAACGTTTGTATTTTGACGTTTTCTTTTATATTATGTTTATTTTGATATAGATGTTTATTATTAAGTATCATATACACACGAAAGATGAATGAGAATTACTAGATGATAGAAATCAATATGATCCTCTGTTAAGTTTGCTCTCTTTAATTTTCATTGTACTAAACATTTCTGAGTTGTGATTAGATAAGAATTATCTTTCATTAATAACTTATATCTGTACACATATCTGTACACATGCTATATGCGTTTAAATTATCCTCTTTTTGTTTACTCTTAAATGTTTGCTAATAATAATAATAATACAGAAAAAGCATTACGAATGTTTTACAAATAAATTTTGAAAATAATTTTATGTGCTAGTCAACTTTTTCTTATTGGATGTTATACTTATTATTTAATTGCAGTTTTCCGTCTTCCTACATTTCTCAATTTGTAATCATTGTAATGATTATTCAACGCAAACATTTACGAGTAAGCTGCAAAAGTAATTTTAAACATGAGTGATTAAATGCTTGGACTACGAATAGACGTAATAATATAATTTATTAATTAAATCTCATTAATTAACATATCTCTTGGCGCGCATTTTCGGAAGAATCTAAGCGCATTCTTCTATATTATTTGATAAAAATATACAAATTTGCAAAATTGCGTAACATGTATATATAGCAAACGGAAAAATTCTATGATTGGATTATATGTATATATTCATGCAAATCTTTTATCATTGGATAAACTATAAAATATAGCTTGAATTACAAGCCTAATAAGAGAAGAAGCCAGATTTTATATCGGAGTTGTTGAATTTTTTTATCGCATTCCGAGATTATATGTCGTCATCATCGTAATGAGATTGATAAAAAAAATGTAAAAATATAAGTTTCCTATAAGGAGATAAGCTTTCCGAGAAAGCATACAAGTTTATAATAAGCACACGTGGTCTTTATGCTTGTATAATTTTTTCACTGATATCGTACGCTTCGCTACATTTGTAAATCTTATAAGACAAAAGTAAATGGAAAACATCTGGAGTTTTTTTAGGCTGCGCTAGTTCGATGGACCTTGACTTAAAAAACATTGGAGGAGATCAAGAATATTTTGTTTTATAACTTGGAATTATTATGAGTACTCGTATATATTTTTTACCACCGAACTTTTGCTATGGATGTCTTTTTTTATTTATGTGTGCTCGTGATGACTGTGTACTATTTGAAAGACGAAATACATTTGATGTATAAAATAAAATCTCCTTTTTCTTTCTCAAGAAATCTTCCTTAATATGAAAATTTTATTCGGAAAAATTATTGCAATTTCTCTAGCATAGTATTATATATTATAGCAAACAATAAATTTATGTAAAATAATAAAAACATTCACAAAATTTGTGTTATAAAAGATTTAATTATCTATAGAATGTATTGTATATATGAGTTACAATAAAGAATTGGTATGTACGTTTAAAAATATGATAATCAATCCTTGAAAATTTCAAGATAAAATTTGAGGATTATAAAAAATTCAAAATATCCAAAGTAGAAAAAAAAAAACAATACTTGAAAAAAAATACAACAAACTAAAAGTATAGTGTAGTAGACTGGAAATATACCGAGGCACAAGATAGTTTCAAACTAGATAACAAAAGAATTATAGACTTATTAGCTCTCCCTCCTCCTATAAGCTCTATTATAGCTTGTTCATTTCGATAATGGAAGCTAATGTTTGAAAAACTGAAGTTGAGCACGTAGCTTGAATAATAAGAACTTAGTTACAAGTTATAAGTTTCTATATTTAACAGAGTAAACATAAAATTTATTCATTATTTTATATGCAGTTAAAAGATCGAAGTTCTACTCTGTATATATATATAATTGCATTAAAATAATATAGAAAGATATAGAAAGATATTTGCATTAAAATAAAATTCTGTTTTGGGAAAAATCCAAAATGTGATTTTAATTAATTGAACAAAAAATATATCCGGATAAAGACTTCATTTAGTATGCATAATATTTATTGCAAATATAACGAACGTCAAACGTACTTAATATTTGGACAAGTGTTTTGCAATATCGTGTTTTACGTATAAATGTTTTTATGTGCAAAATGAGTGCATCATTTGAATAGAATTGTGTAATGCTGTTAATATCTTATCTGACCATATATCTTTCCATGACTATTATATTGGCCAGACTTTTAAGTAGGCTGCTTTCTTGTTCTTTTGAACAAGTTCTCCATCAAAGTCTCCATCGGCGGAGTGGTGTTATCGTTTCAGTACTATATATATAGTATATGCTTCCAACTTGAAGCATTTCTTTGAACCACCATCATGCTGACACATCGTTTCTTTATGTAAGATATGAGACTTTTTTTACATATATAACATTTATTTTTAGTATAATAATAAATTAAACACTTGCATATTGTTTATATAATATAATAGTATATAATATATTATATATAGTATAATAGAATAGTAGAATATACATTAATTGTCTATAAAAAATGTATATATGTCTATAAAATATGTTAATTTATTGCGCATAATATTACACGGCCCTATGCGTTATAAGATATTAAAATATATACAATTCTTAATATAAAATTAATTCAGAAAATGTATAGCGAAACGACAGTTGCTAGATCTAATATTACTGTATTATTAGACCTGTAATTGTGCGTTACGTACGTTATACTTCCCGCATTTGCAAAAGGAAATAAACGTATAATTAAGCGATAAAAAGAACAAAAGGAAAATAAGAAAGATATAAAAGTTTAATTTCTATAATACTTATAATACTTATAATTCTATAATACTTATAATTAATATAATATAGTTAATATATAGTTAATATAAAAAACAATAAATTAAAACATACACGTCCTGATAACAGCAGATGATAATCACTATTATTATTTCCTAATTTACAGTACTTTTTGTTTCTAAAAAAATGTTATAGAGCTTTCTTGGTGGCCGCAACGTGTTCGCACGTAGCGTTCGCGGCTCCAAATAACAACTATGATACAAACCAGGACTACGAATTGTGCACCACGCAAGATTGCGTGAACGAAGGTACGCGTTTAAATTCGTCATCTTGTTACTTCATAGATTATTCTGTGTTCATAAATTATTCTCATCGCTTTTACGATGTGTCATCCCTTTTACGCTATATTACTTTTACGATGCGTGACTTATTTCGTAACGTCATCTTTGTTACTTTTTATAGCGTCAAGGATCTTGGATTATATCGATCGTACGATTGATCCTTGCGACAACTTTTACAAATTTGCTTGCGGCGGATGGGTACAGAAGAATCCGGCAAACGTGTCGTATCCGAGAATTAGCTCGCTGTCGATCATGAGTCTGAAAACGTTAGAAGAAGTTAAAAGTACGATATTGTTTAACTGTTATTTATTGTTCCAACATTGACGATGTTATATAAATTCAATTATTTGAATTATTACTCTGATTCCTATAATTTTTGCTGCAATTTTTACGAATTTGCGATCGTTCGTTTATCGTCTGCAGAAATCGTCGAAGGTGCTCCTGAACCAGACGATACGGTTTCCTTAAATAAAGCGAGGAAGGTATACAACATGTGCATGGATACTGGTACGTGCAACAGCGCTACAAAAAAAAAACAGATCGATTAAAACGAGTATTTTTCAAATTTGAATACCGGAAATTCAGGAGAAAGATGGAAGAGAAATCGTTCCTTTATTTCACTTTCAGAGACGCTCGAGAAGGTCGGAATCAGTGGCCTTAGAAGAGTTGTCAAGATGAATGGTGGCTGGCCAATAACTATGACATCTAGGGAATGGAGATGGAAAGGATATAAAATGTGGCAACAAGTTAGCAACTTGTTGGAGAAAAATATGTTATACAACGGCCTTTACGGGATAACGGTGTCGGTAGACGAAAAGAAGTCGGACACCAACATCATTACAGTACGTGCATAATTTATATTCTAAATATCGTTTTGCTATATTAGAAATTTTATGTAAATATACAACAATACACAGTAATTGCAAATTTTCCCACTTATTAAAAGAAAACAGGTATTTAGAAAAAACAACAAAGCGAACAAAGAAATCGAGGCAATTGGATAAAATCAATATTTTTTCAGATCGTTGAACCTGACTTCTATGCTCCGCGCGACATTCTGATCGGTTTTGAAAAGAACCTTGCGGAGAAGATGGAATATAAATCTCTGATCGAAAAAACTGCGAATATCTTTATAGAGGACCGAGGCGTGCATATCAACTCTGAAACGCTCAGTCTGGACGCGCTTGATCTCGTGGATTTCGAGATTGAATTGGCTAAGGTTGCAATTGAAATCACCGCGTAGTCTAATTTTCAGATTGATCTTGTTTCTGCAACGATAACATGTGTTTCCAAATTCTTTTTCTTTTTCTTTTTTTAAGATTTCTCTTTCCCTTTTCCGGAATTTATTTTTTTATTTTCTGAGATTCCTTTCACTCAATATCTTTATACCGCTAGAAATAGCTTTAACGATTTTCACAATTATAATCATTATATCTTGCGTTCTATTTTAACAGAAATAAGATTATTTAGTCAGTTTAACGTAGAAACGTCAATCAATTGAACTAATTTGATTTGTTTTAAAATCCGCAGCTGACATTGTCTCTCGAAGACGCTAGAGATGTCGACAAAACCTACAACTTGTTAACGATTCAAGAATTGCAGCGGGCGTATGATGCGCAACATCCAACAAAAAAGAGCAAGGTTGGTTGATACTTTATATGTTTAAATTATTACACAAGTTATATATTATTTATATCATTTAACTTGCACTTTATATATTTTCGTTATAGATAAACTGGCATTATGAAATTCAAAAATTGTTTGCGCCAGAAGGAATTGTAATCAAACCATCTGAGAAGCTCGTCGTTCAGGCGTACAAGTATCTTACCTCTCTGGCGTCCCTACTGGAACGAACAAACAGTCGTACTATCAGTAAGATTATCAGAATATTCCAGTCGTGTAAAGATGCCACAAATTTTTTTATAAAGAATTTTTATCGTCACGATAACGAAATTTGATTTCAGTAAACTACATGCAATGGACTCATATCAGAAATCTATTACCTTACACCAAAATTACCGAACCAATCGCCTATCGCCTTGCCGCTCATTTCAAAAACGAGAGTCCGGAATTGACAAGGTATTATGTTATCATTGTTGTTGTTGTTATAATCTTTTGTGAGAAATGATATGTTAAGTTGGAAAAGCGACTAATATAGCTATTAAAGATTTTTCTATAATAAAGCTAATGTTAATTAAATGAACTTTATCAAGGTGGAAGAGTTGCTTGAATAAGGATGGCAATTTACACACAGCTATCTCACAGAAGTTTGCCACCAAATACGTGCAGCTCGAGAATAAAAAATACGTGAGTTCTATTAATATTTACAAATAAGAATTAAACATAAATATGAAAACGAATAAAACTGATTAAACTATTTAAACTTGATACTTAACTACTGAATTGAAATAACTGAATTATTCATTTTAGATCGGCGAGATAATCAAGGATATCGCAAATGTCGTTCGCGAGCAAATCACAGCGTCCACTTGGATGGACGAACCTACGAAAAAGGTATCTCTTGAGAAATTAGATAGCATGAGAGAGCAAATCCTCATCCCCGAATGGTACAGCAACGAAGCTATTGATAAATATTACAATGGTGTAAGTGTATTGATGACAATAATATTTTATAAATGTGTAAGCAACGAATGACAAAAATATTGAACTCTTTTAACATTCTTTTTTAAATAATTTTTAATATAGAATTGTTATTGCTATAAATAGATTATTTTCTCTCTCTTTCACACACACACACACACACACACACACGCGCGCGCGCGCGCGCGCACGCACGCACGCACGCATAAAAATTTTGATTTTGTTATAAAACAGTGTATGTTGCTAATCGCGCTCATTTGTTTCAGTTAACTATCACTTTGGATTATCTCGAGAGTGCAATAAATAAAATTAATTTCGACATCAAAAAAGTTTTACAGAAACTGCGCAAACCTGTTGATAAAAACGAGTAAAGCTATCACAATTCTTCTTTAATTTATTATAATATTACGTATTTTTACAAAAAAATATTACATAATGTTAAAACAATTTTAATAAAATAATATACACGAAATTAAGATGATAATTATTCTTTTTTATAGATGGCTTATGCAACCGACGATTGTAAATGCTTATTATGATCCATCTGGCAATACAATTGGTAAATGTTAAGAAGTACTTACTTATATTTTCTTTCGAATAATCCGAATTGTATTATTAACTTACCTCTTTTAGTTATCCCTGCTGCCATAACGCAAAATCCCGTATACGATAAAAATCGTCCTGCGTAAGTATTTACGTGAAAGATACGTGACATAATATGTTACACATTGTTATTTTCAAGAATTAATAAATTGCATTGAAATAATCCACATATTATATTATATAAATTCAACATCATACGTTCAAAAAGAAATTTCTATTAAAAATTGCAATGTGAATGTCATTTTTTGCAATTGTTTAATTTCTTACTTTATATAATTATTTTCTTTCTAATTTATATATAATTTTTCGTCAGGTTCATGAACTACGGAGCACTGGGAGTTGTCGTCGGACATGAAATAAACCATGGCTTCGATAATACTGGTATGTAATTTTCAGCTAGACTTTTGACGAAATATCGTATGTATAATGTACATTTTGCAGGTCGTAAGTACGACAAAAACGGCAATGCCATAGAATGGTGGACGCAGAAAACTATAAACAATTACGAGGAGAAGGCACAATGCTTTGTCGATCAGTACAACGGTTATTTGGTGCCAGGTCTGGAAAACGTTTATGTAAGCATTCGCGCATAATAAAAAGATTCTAATTTATTAAACATATATAAAAAATATAATTAAATGTTATATAAATTTGTTTGAAGCAAGTAACAATCTTGTTCAGCAGAGAACAATTTTTATCTTCTAGATTAAATCTGTGTGTAATTTTTGATCATTTTCGTGTTTTTTAATATCTTATCAAATTTAATATCTTATCTTTAAATCTTTAAATACTTTCTAAAGTTTTTTTGCGTTACTTAAAATCTCTCTTTGCTCTTGATCATACTAAGTTTTTTCTGAATCATCTGAATTTCGCAGGTGAATGGAAAATTGTCGCTAGGAGAAAACATCGGCGATTCCGCTGGTCTCGTAGCTGCATATTATGCATATATGGCCAGAAAAGCGAGACTGAACGAGTCTGAATTGCGATTGCAGGGATTGGAGGACTACAGCGATGCTCAAATCTTCTTTATGGGTTTCGCGCAGGTAAAGTGTCGGCGACATGAAAACAAAACGTTAAAAAAACCGTTCGATGGACGATCAAACTTGAATATTGGAATTGTTAGCAACGATTTAATTCTTTCAGGCGTTCTGTCAAAATGCCACGCCAGAACAAATACGATTGCTCCAGACGGATGAGCACCCAATGCCGGAAACGAGAGTACGGGGCAGTTACTCGAATTTCCCTGAATTCTCCAAAGCTTACAATTGTCCAGCAGGAAAGGGAATGAATCCGGATAAGAAATGTAATTTGTGGTAACGGAAACGACGGATCGACCATAATGTGAAATGTGAATAATTATACAATTTAAAATTTTCATTTTTTGAAGTAAACGACCTATTAAAACATGTAAAATGTATATAAAACATTGTAATAAAATATTCTAAATATATATTATGTAAGTAGCATATATACTAACATATTGTTGATATAAATATCGTATTTCATGCAAGACAAGCACTTGCGTATAAATATATATATATATTTTTATATTTATCTACCTATTTTTAGGTCCACGCTCTGTAAGGTACTTTTTATACTGGAAAAAGTAATGTAGTTTTACCGGAAATGTATGTTCAATCATCATATCTTTATTATTTAATTCGGACATTACATCTGTTACATACAGATATTTTGTTTTATATATAACATAGTTTTTATTAAAGACCTCGTTTCTCAATTCTGACTTTTAACGGCTCAGTGGTAGATAATATTATGTCTGTCTGTAACTTTATCTTATTTATCTCTATGCTTTCATCTACTTTGAATACAAATGTTCGTACCAAAGTAGCTAGAATGACTTTCATAGAAATCATCGCGTATTTCGCACCTGCAAGTTTGTTAATTAGTTATATCTCTATTTTATTACAATATTTTGTAAATGATTTATGCTTACCTATACAATTCCTTGGTCCGTCACTAAAAGGGATATGGTAATACGAGTGATGATTCTTTATTCTTTCTGGAAGAAATCTATCAGGGTCAAATTTTAAAGGGTTTGGCCAGTATTCTTCATTTCGGTTCATTCGTATAAATGATATGATAATATTACTATTTTTTGGTAAAATCGATTTACCTAAAATATATCTTTTTGTATTTAAACGTTATTGTAATATAACTACAACAAAAATAAATAGTGCTTATCTAACAATTCGCTTTGAATTTTAATATTTTTAGTGGATTTTGAATAAAACATTAATCATGTCATTGATGTTTAGTTATTTATGTATCTGAAACTCAATTTGCTCTTATCAATTATCTACAATTAATATGATAAGATTATTAAAAAATTATTGTTTGGTTATTTAAAAATATGAACACACCTATCTTCATATCTTTGGTTAATTGTCGGCCTGTTATAGGAATTGCAGGAAAAAGTCTCATCGTTTCCTTAATTACTCGATCCAAATAATGCATGTGTTGTATATCATCATATTTAATTGGTGCAGACGTTGGCATTTCCGTACCATAAATTTCCGATAATTCTTTATATACTTTATCCTTTTAAATTTCAGTTAAAATGGAATAAAATAAAATATTTCTTTACACATTATGTATATAATACATTATTGATTGTAAATAGTCAATAATCGAATTTGTAAAAATTGATATTATTATGGTAATAATCAAAGTATTGAAAATAAAATAATGCAGATATTTAAAACAAATATTAAGATATATCTTTGTATTTTAAAATTATGTTATTTTTATAACTCTTTTGTTTAATTAATTAATAAATTCAATCGTCTTGAATTGAACATTATACATACTTGTATTTCTGGGAAATTTGCTAACATAAAGATAACAAAATCTAGAGTAATGCTGATTTTACCACTAGCCTGGTAAAGAAAAAGATAGAATTTTATTTTATTATCTATTTAGAAATATATATTTGCATGCAGCGTTAATTAACATACCGTTACCATAAGCGTAATTACATTATCACGAATTATTTTTTCCGTAAAATTATTTTTACGAAATGTTTCCATCAGATTATCAAAAAACGTTTTATCTGTATTAAATAAATAAAAAGATTGGAAACAATTAATCATTATTTTTCAAGTTCTATGATGATAAATAATTTACATTATTTCCATATTGAAAAAAATTATGTCAACACAAAGATATAAAAAGATTATTTTAATAGTAAAAGAATGTCCTGCATTCTCTTTTATGTTGGTTTAATTGCAACTTTTAGAACAATGTATTTTACAAACATTGCAATATCATAAAATATAGGCTTTATATAACACATTGATACTTACAACTTGTATTAGTTTTTGCCTCAGTTAGTTTTTGTCTTGTACGTAATTTACTTGTTTCGTACTGCTGAATTATCTGTATAAAAATATATAACGTAGATTATAAGCAAAGCATTAAAGACTGGTATTTAAGAAACATATTCAGTACCTCATTAGTGAGAGAATTTATTAACTTTAAAATCTTTTGCTGTTTGCGTCCTAAAGTTGTCCAATTAAATATACAATCGTAAAACAAGAAATCATTCAGTATCCATGTAGAATACATCCTGTATTTCAAAATTTTTCTAAATCTGAAACATATTTCTGTTAAAGTTATATTCTATATATAAGATATATATAATTTTTTATACGGGGAATAAAATTATTTAACCATTTACAATTGTTAAATTTTATAAATGTAATTAAAGAACATTGTAACATATTTGGTTTTTTATAAAACTTTATTTCAGACAGTTTGCTAATTCTTTAAATATTTTCTTGTTACTTGAAATTCTTAAAAGTACGTTTTTTCTCAAAAATGTAAAAATTTTGTTCAAGCAAAATTATTTTCACGACATGTACGTATGTATGAATTACAAGAATTAAAAGATTATGTACCTCATAATTGCTTTTATATATTGATCCTTTTTATCTGATTCTATTTTGATACCCATTGTGTCTAATTTATCATATAAAAAAAGCTTGTTATTTGAAATATTAATATAAATCTGCCTATTTTAATATACATATAAAATATAATTATTCTTAATTTTATCTTATGTACTAATCAAATGTGTGTTAATATAATGTCAAAAAAGAATGAGCGTATTTCACAACAAAATATAAAAGAAATTGTTGTTTGCACAAGTCGCTTTATTTTATTATTTTTATTGCTTGTTTTAATGTGTAACTATTATATCATATACCGAACTTCTATAACATGAATCTTATCATTAAAATGGTTAATAAAGTAATAATAAATCCAAAAATTAAAATTTACCACTAATTCTATACACTATCCAGACAACACAAAGGCCAGTATTCATAATTGTTTCTTATATTTAAGACTGCTTTAATTAAGTTTTAAGATGTCAAAAAGTGAATTACAGAGCTGTATAGCGTCTTAAGATCCTATTTAAAATAAGAAATTTTAAAATAAGAGCGTCTTAATTAGATAGTAAATCTTAAAATAAGAAATCTTAAAATAAAAGTGGACTATGAATACCGGCCAAAGTCTAAAATCGAAATATAAAACATCTTTAAGATGTCCTTTTATAATTAGATTGAGATCAAGTAAAGATGTTTGAATTACTTGTTTTAATGAATAAATTTTTATTATATACGCATAGTTTTCAAACAAAATAAATTACATATCTTTACCACATGCAATGTCCATAGCACAGTTTGCGATAAATTCAATGAAGGTAATTTTGTTTCCATTTAATCCCACTTTTTCTAATTTGTTGGCCAGTAATAAAGATTGTTCTACGAATGTATCAAAAAATTCTTGAAATATGATCGGACTAAAGCTTGAAGCTATCATTTTTCGATTTTGAACCGATTCAGATGCTAAAACAAACATTTTAGAGGAGATAGTAAGAAAAAGAAATAATAATATTGTAATATTAAAAAAAGAAACATTAATTGGGAAGCTTTTTTAAAAAGTTTGTGATATTATTTTCCAAAATTCGAATACAAAAATATTATATAAATTAATAAAAGTGTAAATAAAATATGGTATAAAAGTAAATACATCCTAAAACATAAATAAAAACGTCTTATATTATATACATTCTTGTAATTAAGTAATTACAAAAGAGCAATTAAATAATTATTCTTTTAAATATACTTTACCGGGAACTGTTAATAATCCCATGCCGAATATTGAATGGGTAAATTTATACAATAAATTTTTGTCTAAGCAATGTCGACTTTGTAAGATAGTCTGTAATGTTATACATTTATTAATATTTTCATTGCTTTTATGTGTTTGCTTATCATGTAATTAATATTTTTTATAAATTAATATCATTTAGTTAAAGTAAATTACATAATAAATATACATATATATAATTTTATTACAGAAGATTCTAACTCGCTATATCGTTTAGTTTGCAAAAAATAACTTAACAATAAAGGCAGAGAGAGAGACGGATATGTGCACATCCATAATGCACATCACTTATCTCATTAAACGGAATTTAACGTCAGATTACGTTTATCGCGAAATACGGACGATACGGACCGTCGTCACGCGATATTTCGAATATGATATATAAAATATTTTATGATATAGCTTGAAGTAGATATTAATTAATTTTATGCAATAAAGTTTAATTTTATATAATAGAATGTAAACGTTATATTTACCTTTACTTGGTTTGGTTCGTATATTACAACGAATGGTATATAATTCATCCATACTTGAAATGGGGATGGATAGTGTTTTCCCAGCAAATTGATAATATCCAATAACTCTAAAAAAATGTTGATATCCTTGAAATACAGACTTGTAATATTATTTGCCTATACATTATTAATAGAGGATAGAATTTTAGATAGGATTAAAGAGGATAGGATTAATATGTAAATGTATACATAATTTATAATGGATATATAATAGATTTATATAACGTTTACAAATGCTTTTTGTTATGTTTTATATGTATTTGTGACGACTTTAAAAAGTTTATATACATTTTTATTTTAATACAGGGAAGTAGTTGATCAATAATTACATAGAATATAGACTTATAGAACAAGGACATTGTCTTATTACATACATTTTATTAGGTTGTTAACAAACAATTTACATTAATTTTCATATAATTTTTTAAATAATATTTTAATAACAAAATTATTCTCTCTTATCAGAAACGTAATTACTCTTTTAATAATAAATAGAAGTTATAACATTGAACTACAGTAAAAAAAACAACATGTAATTATATATATTATTCATCGATGGCATCGAAATTAAACCGGAAACATGAAAGATTGCATCAAGGTGATGTAGAGAAAATAAAAATAGAAATGCGAGATGTGCTTAAACGATTTATTCCGAGAAGTTTGACAAAGGCCGCTTAGTAAAGCAAAGTAATGTATATCGATAATCGCGATACCGAGAAGTCATCTCTAAGAAGGTAAGGAGGGGAAACAAATCCGCGAATATGTTTATATCGATTAGACAGCTGATCGGTAACAACTGTCACAAGTACAGACAGTTTCGGTAATTAGTATGAAATAAGAATTAAACATAATATACAATAAGCATTTGAAATAAATTCAGTACATAATGATAAAGGAAATTATAATAAGTAATTTAAAGGATATAAGCCTGAACAAAATTAAATAAATGTTTTGAAAGCGTTAGATTCTTGTTATTATGTTGTGTATAAAACTGTTGCAGTTATGAAAAAGTAATTCTATTACATTATTACAAAACACAAAATATAACACATTTTAGCATACAATATATAAAATCCTTTCTAAAATATTTAGTTCTTGACTGCTTTTTACTTTGCATAATATCTTTATAAATAAAATAATAGGATAATAATTTATTGCTAATTAGAAGAATTTTTTTCTTTATAAGTTAATATATTATTATTTATTATTACCGTCAGGAGTTCCACGAAGGAAGTTTCTAAAATGTTGTCTTGGACCTGGCAGAAATTCTTTTTCAACGAAGCCTAATCGACAATAGTAATTCCAAACGAAGTAGCTTACAACACACGCCGAAATAATTAACGCAACACTTACAAATATCATAGCACTGAGTAATAATAACAACAAAATAGCAAAACAATTCTATTTTAACGTCACTATCCGAATGCAACTGATCCCCGACTTATTGACGCTTTTATTACGTCTTCCCCACTCAAACAACTATAACGCAATAGTCTATATACTTAATTGTATTGTTTATAAAGGAAAATTTTAATCATTAAAGGAAAATATTTAGAAGGTTAAAAAAAAGGAGATTTTTATAAGTTTTAAGGGAGACACTATAGGATAATTCATTCGTGCACAAATTAATAATAAAATCAAATAAATGAATTTAATTGTATCTCGTCTTTACAATTCAAATATATGTAAAAATCTCACAATTCTCTTCAACTCACAACTTGTAACTCGTAACTCTTAGTTCAGAATTTGTCGTTATACTTTTAATTTGACGACGCGATTCGCGACTTTCTTCGCAACTCTCGTCAACGTCTCGCTTCATCGACGTCTCTCAAATTCTCTGCCGATGAATTCTCTCTTCGTTGACGTCTCACGTCTTCTCAATTCCTCTTTGTACTGATCGAGACTCCGATATGCTCCTTCCGTCAGCTCCCTTCGTCAGCCGTTAAAGAAGCTCACGATAAATTAAAAAAGATAAATTAAACGGTACAAACTAATGCACCGGCTCTTTCGATCAGCTCCAATTAAGAAACTCTTGATACATATTGCGCGATCGGGTTACGCGTCGACGACGTCATGTCGCCAGGAAATGCGCATACTCTATTCATCCTACATGGTATATATTAAATAATATGAAATATAAATACAATATACAAGTATTATAATAAAGCATAAATAATGATACCAAAAGTTTTTTTCTGAAAGTTGTATACAGATTTCATTTCAAGGAGCACTTGGTATGCATTTAATTACATTTATTATTGATTATTGTAGAGCAATAATAATTTTAAAAGATATCGTACATACATTATAAAAATTGTGCAAAACACAATTGAATATAGCCATATCTAATAATTAAAACTTGAACAAATGCATTAATTGAATTTTATTGAAATAATTTATTTAAAAAATCTTATAAAATCACATAATTTTTTAAAATGTAAATTACTTTTTTACTATAATGCATTAATAATAAATTGAATTAAAATATTTCTTAAATATATTTTTGATTAAAAAAAGAATAAAATAAAGTACGCTTATCAAATTAGATTTAATATAATGTGTCAAGTATCGAAATTAGTTTAAAGTGCAAAAAACTGCAGAAAATTTGGCGTAAACATATTTTATTAATAATATTTTATTAATAATATTTATATTATAAAATTTTGATTAATTTAAATATTTATTAATGAGAACTTGGTTAAAAAACAGTCTTGAAATTTATTTTAGTCTTATAATATATTGTTACGTACACAAATTCATTTTGTTATTATTTGCATGACGATATTTGTATGAAAAGACTATTGTGTATTTCCGTATTTCGTTGTGTAATTATCCCTCATTATTGTTCTTTGAACAATTAAGAATTATTAATTTATATATTTTAACAGTTAATTGCTGGAATATTCCTTAATTATTATAATAACTCGTAAGACAATGACTAATTTATTAAAACAAACGAATATCGACGGTCGCATTTATTTCATATACTATACAATTTTTTAATTTCTGAGACCGAACAAAATATATGCTTTTACAATATTACTCATAAGTTTAATAACAATCATCATTTAATTTATAAATGTACAATTATTATAAAATTAATTATTAAAAAATTTTTAACAAGTTAACTTAAAATATTTTATTATTTTATTTTATGTGTTACAATGGTATAAAATATTACAAAAAATTAAATTTGAACTAATTAATTATAATTTTTGCGTTGAGAAAAATAAGAAAATTTTATAATTTTTAAATACTTTGTATTTAATTAGGATTTAATTACAATAAATTTTCAAAGATCCAACTCAAAATGTTTTATTTTTATATATTATTACATTAGACAAGAAAAGATTAAGTTTAGAAATTAAATTACAGTTGTGTTAATCTTGCAATACAAGACTTCGTGTAGAAATATATATATTTTTTATTAACATATATTATACTTTGATTAAATACAGATATTGTTTATCTGACATATTTTCTATAATATCTTTATTCGAGATTCCGTTTCTCAATCTTAACTTTTAAAGGCTTGACAGTAGACAATATTATGTCCGTCGTTAATTTTATGCTACTTATTTGAATTCTCTTATCTACTTTAAATACGAATGTTCGTACCAAAGTAGCTAGAATGACTTTCATAGAAATCATCGCATATTTTGTAGCTGCAAGTTTGTTAATTATACGTAAATCTCAAATTTATTGCAATATTTTGTAATCTATTCATGCTTACCTATACAATCCCTTAGTCCATCACCAAAAGGGATGTGATAACATGAAAGACAATCCTTTATTCTTTCTGGTAGAAACCTATCAGGGTCAAATTTCAATGGATTTGGCCAACACTCTTCTTTTCGATTCATCAGTATAAGTGGTAAGATAACGTTAGTGTTTTCCGGTAAAATAACATCATCTAAAATGTGTATCATTTGTATTTAGTCATTACTATAGAAGCATAATAACAAAAAATGTTACAATTTGCTTTAAATTTTATTATTTAGGCGGGCTTTATTATGCACATATATACATAAAATTGGCAAACCGTCTTATTTAAATAAAAATTAAAGTATTTTTATTAAATTATTATTTAGTAAATCTTGATTAAAACAAATGTTATTTCATCTAAAATTTTTCTATCAAATTAAAATAAACACACCTATTCTCACGTCATCAGTTAACTTTCGGTCAATTAAAGGAATAGCAGGAAATAGCCTCATAGTTTCCTTAATTACTCGATCCAAATAATGCATATGTTGTAAATCTTCGTGTTTAACTGGTACGGACATCGGCGTTTTTGTACCGTAAATTTCCGATAATTCTTCATATACTTTTTCCTTTTATAAGATTAAATTAAACATTTTTTATATCGATACAATTCAAACATTATTTATAATAATTTATAATATATTGTAATAGTTATTAATTTAAAATTATTTATTATAGAGATTTATTAATTGAATTTACAAATTAATATTTTTATTTTGGTAATAATCGAAGCGTAATTATAATAATATGTTAATAATGCACATATTTAAGATATATATTAATATACACATCTTCTACATTTTAAAATTAAACTGATTTTTACAATGTTTTATTTAATTAATTAGTAAATTTGATCGTTTTGAAATAAAAATACATACTTGTACTTCTGGGAAATTTGCTAACATAAAGATAACAAAATCTAGGGTAATACTGATTGCATCGCTGGCCTGGTAAGAAAAAATAAACTTTTATCTTATTATCTACTTAGAAATACATTTTACTCAACAAAATTAAAGCCTCTCTTGCCCTATCTTCCAAAAACAAGCAAATTTCAAGATTGAGTAAAATGATCATAATGAGGTTTTTCAAAAAACATTTCACAGCTTAAAGTCTCCACTTTTTAAATTTTAATATTTAGAAAGCGACTAATTGATTTTTTTCGGGGCACCATCGATAAAAATTCGGAAAAAATTTTGTGATGTGGTGCATCTCTATTTGTATCTATAAGGTTCCGAAAAAAATCAGTTAGTCGTTTTCTAAAGCATCAACTTAAAAAGTGGAGGCTTCAAGCTATAAAATGTTTTTAAAAAAATCTCGTTTTGATTATTTTTAATGAAGTTATTCTATTGTGAAATTTGTTTGTTTTTGGAAAATAGAACAGGTGATTCTTTAATTTTGAATAGTACATATCTGTATTCAGAATTGACATACCAGTAAAAGCATAATTACATTATCATAAATCATTTCCTGTGTGACATTTGTTTTGTGTATTTTAGATAATTTCATCAGAATGTCGAGAAACCTTTTATCTATATTACATAAAGAAAAAGATTGTTTAGAAAAAATTATTTAACTTTCTAGTGATGATAAATATCCTACTTGCTTTTTGTATTAAAAAAATTATATTATTATTTAAAAACACATTAAAAAAAGTATTTCAATAGTAGAAAGAATGCACAGCACTTTAATGTTTGGTTTAATTGCAATTTTTTAAATGATTTATTACTTACACATTTTGCAATATCATGAAATATAAATTTCGTATAAAATAAGATTATACTTACTTGTATCAGTTTTTGTCTCGGTTGTATGCGATTTATTTAATTCATGCAACTGTATTATTTGTACAGAAACACACAATATAAAATGAGTAAAGCATAAAAAATACATTTAGAAATATTGATATAATTAATCAGTATATACCTCATTGATAAGACAATCCAATGATTTCAAGAGCTTTTGTTGTTCGCGTCCCAAAGCGGTGAGATTAAAAATAACATTATGAAATAACAAAACATTATCCATCATTATAGAATATATTCTATGTTTTATAATTTCTTTTAATCTGAAACATGCTTCTTTTAAAGATAAATTCTATTATTTATTATCATTATTAATAATTTTATTACATTGTTATATAATTAATTTTATAAAAAGTTTGATCTTAGGCAATTAAAAAATTTCTTAAAAATTATTTTATTGAAATTGAAATTAATAAGATTTTTTCTTTATACATGTAAAATTCTTGTTAATTAAATAAAATTATAGAACTATCTTTGTAGTAGGTGATGCATAAATTTAGAATTTAGAAAGTACATACCTCGTAACTATTTTCAAATATTGATCCTTTTTATTTGATTCCATTTTGACGCCCATGCTGTCTTTACATGAAAAGAAATCTTGTTAATTGAAATATTAATTTATATCTATATCTAATAATAAATATACCATATATTAATCAACTTGCAAGTACACTAGCTATACAAATACTATAGTATTGTAGTTATTTGGGAATCTATTTTATAATCTCTTTAATTCATTATAAAGCTTCCAATCTTTTCAAATTTTTACGTTGCCAATTATTCCTTCTAAAATCGGATCAAGCAAAGTATTAGATCAAACTAATACGAATGAATGACTCACTTTAATAAATAAATTTTTATTATAGGGAGGTAATTTACAAGTAAAACAAACTGCATTCCTTACCACATACAATGTCCAAAGTAGACCTTGTTACATGTTCAAGAAAAGTAATTTCTTTTCCATTCAGTCCAACTTTTTCTAATTTATTTGCCAGTATTAAAGATTGTTCGACAAATATATTAAAAAATTCTTGCAACATAGTCGGACTAAAGAATGGAGCTATTATTTTTCGATTTCTAACCCATATAGATTCTGAAGCAAAAATTATTTGCTTATAAAGAAATAGTAAGAAAAAAAAAGAAAATACCAAAATATTGTATGGTTTAGTAGAAGTATAAATAAAATACAAAAGACTAAAGAATTAATTCTTATATAACATAAAGTTAATAAATAAACGATAATAAACAGTGATACCTCACTTCCACTTTTGTAAACTCATTAGTTATAGCAGAGCAACTAATTTTAAATATTTTATGCTTTAAAATATACTTTACCATGAGCTGTAAATAATCTTATGCCGAATGTTGAGGATGCAAGTTTAAAGAGTATACCTTTATTTAAGCAATGTGGGCTTTTTAAGACAGTCTGCAAAATTATATATATACATATATATATACATATATAATTAATATTTCTCTTATATATTTGCGCGCGTTTGGTTGGCTCGGGTAATTATAATGTAGCATATATGTGTTAAAAATCCGCTTAATAATAATTGTGCTTAATTAAAATAAATTAAATAAAAAATGAAATATATATATGTATGCGTGTGCACGCTTATGTGCATTTACGTAAATATTTAATTATATTCCATAAGAAAACGTTATTCATTTACCTTTACTTGACTTTGTTCATATATCACAACGAGTGAACTGATGCTCACCGACATTTTAAATGGGGATGGATAATATCTTCCAAGTGAAAATATATTATCCAATATTTCTGAAAAAAATTTTTATATCTTGGAAATATATTTTTATAATATTATTTGCCTGTTCATTAACATTGGCGATAGAATCAAGTGCTTTCTAGAATGTGCCATTAACATACTATATCTATCTATATGAAATAAATATGACAGATTATGTGACATACATTTGTAAATTAATTTATTTTTACGTTGGTTATTAAGTATCTTGTTCTTTAAGATGCTGGCTCTAAATATCGTTAGTTTTTGCTATATGTAAAAATTTTGAATATATTTTATAACGTTTGAACTACATTCTAATAATATTCTTGGTATTATTTGTACTTGTAAATTTTTGTTACATAAAAAATTACATAAAAAATTTTTATAACTTACAGGTAATATCTCCAATGAGGTAATGTCTAGATATTGAATTAATTAAGATTTGTGAATTGATATTGAACTTGATCTCATCTTTAATTATTTAATGTATATAATTAAAGAAATTTTCTCTTATAATTTAAGTATACTATTATTTGTAATTACCGTCAGGAGTTCCGCTACAGAGGTTCTTTGGTATCGTTTTCGGACCTGGCAGATCGATATCTTTTATAGGAAAGAATTTTCGACGGCAATAATTCCAAACAATGCCACTTATAATACATATCGCAGCGATTAATGCAGCATTTACAAACATTATAGTAATAATAACATCAAAGTATACTAAGACGATTTTATATTAATGTCACTATCCGAATGCAGCCATCACCGATACACATTGACGCTTTTATTATGTTTTCCCCACTTAAACTTAACTAACGTATATAATAGGTATGCAGTAATCAATGTATCCATTGTTTAGAAATGAACATTTAAAGTATTATTAAAATTAGAATTTTTTTGCATAACTTAGTAATAATAAATAGAATTGCTTGCTTAAATAATTTGTCGACTAATAAATACAGTCATTAAATTAATAATATTTAAAGTGCAATAATAACCGATAGATCAAAATTAATTTAAAAAGAACAATACCGATTTGGCATAAAATATTTTATTAATAAAATTTTGTTTTGTAAAACATTGATTATATGCACTAATACTTATTGATGATAAATTGACCGATTTACAGTCTTGAAATATACTTTTACTGTGTTATGTTGCTACGTGTACAAAGTAATTGCATCAACAAATTGCATTATCAATTGCATGCCGATACTTGTACGAAAAGCGAACAGTTCCATAGTTCCGCTTCGTCACGTTATAATTACTCATTATCATTCTTTGAACAATTAGAGATTATTAGACTACATTGCCTATAAATTTATCGTTTAATTATTGTGGTTAAGAATTCGTGAACAAATTAAACCAATGATTATCTACAAGAAGCAAGCGTGTATGAGTACCGACAGCAGTATGAGTATCGCACGCATTTCATATATTGTATTAATTATATATATAACTTTTAGAATTTCTGGAACAGAAACTGGAGATACGTTATTGTAATATTACGCATAATAACCAATAATTTACTTATATTCCTTAATACAGTCGAACCTCGATAACTCGAACCTCTACAACTCGAAAACTTCAATAAGACGAAAATTTTATTCATTCCGCTCCACTGCAGAAAACCTCTATAAATCAAAATAAAATCTACCTTAACTCGAATTATTTGTCAGATATTTAGATGTATTATTTTACCTTTGCAACTCAAATTTAAAGTAGCCAGATTTCTACAAGTCAAAGTAGTTCACCTTTATAAGTCGAATATTGTCGCTGTCTCTATGATTCGATGTTGTAGCTATGTGTAACATAAGTATAATATATAGTCTGATATTTTCAATATTTTATTTTACAATTACATTTGTTATATGTATGCAATAAATAATTCACTGTATAAACTCTCGCACAAAGCCTCCTCCGTAAGTCGAATTTTCATATTTTAGCCTTCTTTTACTCGAATTTCGATAAATTGAAAATAGATCGGAAGAGCACAC
>NW_012026839.1:603062-603798 GCF_000956235.1 Wasmannia auropunctata | reverse complement strand
TTTTTTTTTTACGACGAGTCCTGTGACTCTTATCGAGACCGGAGAGAGAGATTAGATCGGAGATTAGATTATAAGTCAGCTTGTTACGCTGCAACTTGTGTAACGCAATCAAGTGACGTATACATATATATACACATATATAGAAATAATGCACAGTCTTGACGGTCAGGAATTTAAAAATTGTAGGAATCTTATTTTAAACGGCACAACGCGATTCTCATATTTGATAAAAGAACACTTTGTGTTAGTATAACATATTTTTTTTATGTCGGAACTAAAAGCTATTTCTTTTCCGCAACAACGACACTTTATATTGATCTAATAGTCGAATATTTGACATGTTCGTATAAAAACATGAAAGTCAATTATTAATATAATTGACTATATCCTTGTATATTTGATAAAAGAAATTTTCGTGTGATTATAACTTGTTTTTTAATGTCAGAACTAAAACTATCTTTTTCATGAACAATAACAATTCATATTGATGATAATAGAGTCTTAAATAAATATTTGATACATTCGTATAAAAATGTAAAAGTCAATTGTTAATCTGACTGTCCTTATAGTTTTGGCAAAAGAATATTTTGTTATAATTTTATTTTTATGTCGGAATTATTTTTTTCATGAACAATAACAATTTATATTAGTCTAATAATATCGCATACGTGACGTATTTATATAGAAATATAAAAGTCTCTGTCAAAATTGCGTTTCTCTCTCTGCTAACAAGTTT
>NW_012026839.1:596413-596880 GCF_000956235.1 Wasmannia auropunctata | reverse complement strand
CCAGATCACGTCGGCCNTCCGCCAGCAGCGCTGACCTTGGTGATAGCGCGGCGCTCTTCGCGACAGTTCTCCCGCGGGCCTGCACAGTGGTCGGTGTAGAGGGCCGTCTTGTCGTTATGCCCGCGGTGACTGTCGCATATGAGGGGGACTCTGCTGTTGTTGCTGGTGGTGATGGCGGCCCTGGCGTAGGGGTGACCGTGGGAGCCACAATGGGTTGCCGCGGTTTTGCGGCACGACTCCGACTCACGCCAACCGTCCCCGTCGACGACGCGGCCGCCCGCGCCGATCGAGTACGCGCGCCCGCAATTACGCTCTCGCCGGTGTCGCTGTCGCCGCGAGTGCTCGGACCCGCCGCATCTCCTCCGGGAGTATCGTGCTCCTTCGCGAAATGCAAACGAACGGCTTTCAGGGGATACGCACCCGTTCCCCTGAAGCCACAAACCGAACATATGTAACTTAACGTATCT
>NW_012026839.1:593468-594122 GCF_000956235.1 Wasmannia auropunctata | reverse complement strand
TTCCCCCGTGACCTCGGCCCACCGCCACCGCAGGGACAGCCTCTCGGACATGCGAAGCGCGGCATTCCTTGCCCTAGACCAAAGCGAAGCCTCCCCTCCCCCCCTCAGTTTCCCCTCCAGCGAGCCGGAGAGAAAAGAGGCGATATCCTCGCAACTAGGGGGGTGGCCTATCCTGCGTCCTACCACTCCCCTCAGCGATTCCCACGCCAACTCCCTGACCGCCGCGTCGCCAACCGTAAGCATACGGAAGACGTGCGCGATGGACAGGACGTCGGCGAGGTCGGCGAGCGGAAGGAGTCCACATCCACCCCATCTGGGAGGCATGTAGACCCCCTCCGCCCCCGCTCGCTGAGGGAGGTTGAGCCAGGATTTTGCGACTCGTCGGATGTTAAGGTCCACGGCCTTGAGGGGACCCTTCTGAACTTTGGCCCCCCGCAGCAGAAAATCTAATCGCGGGAGGATGAACGTCGCTAAAGTGTCAAACTTCTGCCACGGGGCTAGTAGGGACTTGTCGATCGCGGAAAGGTCCGAGACGATGTCCCCGACGGCTTCGTAGGGCGTCTGGTCAACAGAGAATCCCGTTGGAACGCCAAGGTGCGTGTAAGGCTCCCCCTCTCTCAGGGAACGCACTTGAGAGCCCTGGATTTGGAAGGG
>NW_012026839.1:592751-593418 GCF_000956235.1 Wasmannia auropunctata | reverse complement strand
TACATTTGGAGGCACAGGGTACTTAATTATGTGCACCCGTGGTTCCGCCATTGCCAGCGATCAGTTCTAAAGGCCCTCTTGAAATTCGGAGAGACCGCCCGAGCGGCGGTCTCCCTGCGAGCAACGGGCCACGCGGATCCACGTGCTCGGAAAAAGATGGCGGGTCGAACGCCTATGTTCCGAAAAACACAGGCGCCCGTTGGAGATACCGCACAGAGGACTTTAGGCGCTATCCGCAAAGTGCAGAGTCACGCCCGCAGCCATGTGCGGCAGCCCGCTCCCGTCACCTTCGCCCGAGCCCGCTTCACGTCCTCGGTGCCCGCACTCGCCGGCCCGTCTTCACTATACTTACAGTTCGCTGGCAATGGCGGCTCCACCGATGCACTGGGCACTTGTGACAAGACACTTGTCACCATGTGACAAGACACTTGTCACACGACACTTCGCACTCACTGTAACTCGCGGCGACTCACGACTGGGAACTTGACCAGTGCACTTACACTCTTTGCACTTTTTACACTTTCTGCACTGGTCTCGATACTTGTAAAAATTTCACTTTGCGACGCGTATATAACAGAACGATATCGCTTCCCGGCTACGCGGCACTCACACTCGGACTTACGAACTAACCCTGAGCTTTACGAACGCACCGATACAATCCCCGCGA
>NW_012026839.1:591554-592731 GCF_000956235.1 Wasmannia auropunctata | reverse complement strand
TACGGCACGTACCTCATCTCCAGTACCGTCCCGGGTATCTCCTTCCTCGCGGTCCTCCGGCGATGTCCCGCGACGACTTGCCGCCCCTGGCGACAAAGGCGGTGGGGTCGTTATCGTGGGTGGAGCCGTTTCCTCCTTACTGTTATTATTCTCGTCAATTATGACGATTCCGCGTGGGCTGACGTTAACGCGTATATTCGCCGACGCTGTTGGCGACGCACTCGCCGGCGCACGCGACCGCGCGATCGACGGGGACTCGGAGTCGAACGTGGAGTCTCGCAAGTAGCGCCTCCCCGCTCTTCTCCCCATGTGCACTCGCCACGGTTCACCCTCGTCCCCCTCGTTGTCCGATGATGATGGCCGCGCCGCGCCATGCTGCTGCCCCCGCTCAGGCACCGGTGTCGTTGGCCTTGGTCGTGGTAGCGGGGGCGTCCTCTTAAGGCCGCCTCTCACGGGTGGTGGTGATGGTGTAGCCGCCGCGCACGGTGACGCCACTCCGATGACCGGGAGTGGCGGGAGGCACGGTGGTGAGTGCCTCACCGATTGGCGGGAGCCAGTAGACATCACTGGACTCCCGCACATTGTTGTGGTCACCGTGCAGGTTGTCAGTGTCGCAGGTAGCGACGTCGCGGGCGAGACGGATGAACGTGTCTCGAATGGGCCCCCCGTTGGAGTGCCACTCAGTGGCAGGCTGGGGGGCCTCGTGGGGGACGATCTCCTTGGAGGTGTCCTTTGCAGCGTTCTGCCCCCCACGATCCACGACGCCGCGTTGCCCGACATACGCAGCGCACTATTCGCGACCGGGACGTCAGTCGGCCGGCTATTCCCCATTGCCGGGGTGGAAATTGGCGTGATGTTTCTGCCGGCCGACTGTCTAGTAAAGCTGAATGTCCCCTCCGCGCCGCCGGATTCATTTGGCGTGCCCGCACCCCCAGATGACATGCAGGGGGTCGGGTGCGGGGGGACGCGTCCCGGCCTGGCCGTGCCGCTGCTGCTGCTTTTCCCGCTCGACGCGCCGACCGCCCTCCGCGTGTTGGTGGTTCTCGCGGGCGGTCTCTTCGCTGCTCCCTCCCCGCTCTTTCTTGTAGCAGCGGATGTTTGTGCAGATCCCCCCGCCGTCGATGGAATGTTTGGCGAGGGGTGGGGAGGAGCGCGCGCCGAGCTTGCCGCAGCCGAT
>NW_012026839.1:589795-590149 GCF_000956235.1 Wasmannia auropunctata | reverse complement strand
TCACTCACTGGGCCGAGCCCGACGGCAATGCAATGCCGGGCCGACCCGCGGCAGGGTCGGAGCAAGCTCCGGTCACCCGCCCGGTCTCAAAAATCAGTTTAATATTCTGAGTCCCCTATGGGGACTGTATCAGATATTAAGCTGATAAGAACAGATTAACTACCTTTATTTTCAATTAATTCTACCCCAGGGGACAAGCCCCCTGGGGTGTATACAAAAAGGCGGCTAGGCCGCGCGCCATTCTTAGATATCACATGGCGGGGGGACAACAGGCCCCCCCCCGCTGTGGGCACATAATACTAGTTAAGGCTGAGGGGCACTTACCCTCAGCCTGCGCAGTCCTTATATTGTGGC
>NW_012026839.1:584244-585217 GCF_000956235.1 Wasmannia auropunctata | reverse complement strand
AGGCGCCGGGCGGGCCCGCGACGGCTGAGCGACCGGAGCGGCAGCACGTCTACGACCACGGTGCTGCGTCCGACTCCCACGCGAATCCTCCCCGCTGGGTACCCGTACGACGGATGACACGGCTGCTCGCCCCGACCCATCACCCCGCGAACATCTCCGGAAGCATTCGGGTGTACGGCACGTACCTCATCTCCAGTACCGTCCCGGGTATCTCCTTCCTCGCGATCCTCCGGCGATGTCCCGCGACGACTTGCCGCCCCTGGCGACAAAGATGGTGGGGTCGCTATCGTGGGTGGAGCCGTTTCCTCCTTACTATTATTATTTTCGTCGATAATGACGACTTCGCGTGGGCTGGCGTTAACGCGAATATTCGCCGACGCTGTTGGCGACGCACTCGCCGGCGCACGCGACAGCGCAATCGACGGAGACTCGGAGTCGAACGTGGAGTCTCGCAAGCAGCGCCTCCCCGCTCTTCTCCCCATGTGCACTCGCCACGGTTCACCCTTGTCCCCCTCGTCGTCCGATGGTGATGGCCGCGCCGCGCCATGCTGCTGCCCCCGCTCAGGCACCGGTGTCGTTGGCCTTGGATATTGCGGCGGGGGCGTTCTCTTAAGGCCGCCTCTCACGGGTGGTGGTGATGGCGTGGCCGCCGCGCACGGTGACACCACTCCGATGACCGGGAGTGGCGGGAGGCACGGTGGTGAGTGCCTCACCGATTGGCGGGAGCCAGTAGACATCACTGGACTCCCGCACATTGTAGTGGTCACCGTGCAGGTCGTCAGTGTTGCCGGTAGCGACGTCGCGGGCGAGACGGATGTTCGTGTCTCGAATGGGCCCCCCGTTGGAGTGCCACTCAGTGGCAGGCTGGGGGGCCTCGTGGGGGACGATCTCCTCGGGGGTGTTCTCTGCAGTGTTCTGCCCCCCACGATCCACGACGCCGCGTTGCCCGACATACGCAGCGCACTGTTCGCGA
>NW_012026839.1:580623-582689 GCF_000956235.1 Wasmannia auropunctata | reverse complement strand
AAGACACTTGTCACCATGTGGCAAGACACTTGCCACAGAACACGTCGCACTCACTGTAACTCGCGGCGACTCACGACTGGGAACTTGACCAGTGCACTTACACTCTTTGCACTTTTTACACTTTCTGCACTGGTCTCGATACTTGTAAAATTTTCACTTTGCGACGCGTATATAATAGAACGATATCGCTTCCCGGCTACGCGGCACTCACACTCGGACTTACGAACTAACCCTGAGCTTTACGAACGCACCGATACAATCCCCGCGACGGGGCGCGCGCGCCACCCGTCGCGCCGCGTGGGTTGGCCTTACTGTCGCCTGCCACTTCCGCGCGTTGGCAGGTTATGTTCCGCGTGTTGCATCTATACGAGCCCGGGCTCGTTTTACAGCGGAGACTCTAATCTTTAAAACGGTCTTTGATTCAGCAAGAACAACCCACGGGAACTTATAAAATTTCGCGATCGCGCACTCGGGGACCCAGAATAACGGCCGGTGTCTATTGCAACCGGCCGGGAACTTACGATTTCAAGGGTACTTGTTTGATTTCTGAGGCCGGGACTTGCCAGCGGTTTTACCAGTGAGTTAATTATGTTTTAATTTCACTCACTGGGCCGAGCCCGACGGCAATGCAATGCCGGGCCGACCCGCGGCAGGGTCGGAGCAAGCTCCGGTCACCCGCCCGGTCTCAAAAATCAGTTTAATATTCTGAGTCCCCTATGGGGACTGTATCAGATATTAAGCTGATAAGAACAGATTAACTACCTTTATTTTCAATTAATTCTACCCCAGGGGACAAGCCCCCTGGGGTGTGTACAAAAAGGCGGCTAGGCCGCGCGCCATTCTTAGATATCACATGGCGGGGGGACAACAGGCCCCCCCCCGCTGTGGGCACTTAATACTAAGTAAGGCTGAGGGACGCGTCCCCCAGCCTGCGCAGTCTTTATTTTGTAGCGGGGGACATTAGTCCCCCCCGCAGTGGGCACTAGTACTATAGTGTTTGGCTGGGGGACGCTACCCCCAGCCTGCGCAGTCTTACAAGTTTTTTCATCCCCCCAGCTCGCGCGCTGGGGGGATACGTTATCACAGATTCAGCGCCCCCGGGAATATCACAGAGAGTGGTCGTCAAGAATAAAAGTCCCGGGGGCGCGCGCGCGGCAGTATAATATTTAAAATTAACAGTGTAAATCGCGCACACACACACTCGAGTAAAATACAAAGTGTTTCGCGGCATTCGCACTCGAACAGTCAGGGCCTCACAAACAGAAAAGATAAAAAGTAAAATGGTAAAGAAGGGTAAAATACGCAGTCGCAGAGATAAAAGAGACGCAAAGGCGCATATATACAAGTAATAGATAAATAAATAAATACAGAAAAATAGCAAGAAACGCAGTCGCAAGAGTAAGAATAAAACGCAAGGGCGCATAGATAAATAAATAAATAGATAAATAAATAAATACTAAAATAATACGCAACAAAGCAGGTGGCGCACTATAGGTAGAAAATAAAAAAGAAAGAAACAGCGGTAGAATAGAAGAAATAAATAGCATAGCTAAGACAAGTAAAGTTATAAAAATAGAACGAATAAATAAATAAATAGATAAAACCAGCAAGAAGGGGCCCAGTCCACTAGTCATTGCACTAATAATAATAAATAGGTGTATATAAAATAACATGCTGAGAGATGACGAGTACTGCATGGGTATCACAAAAAATAAGAATAAGTGGACCACGGGCCGCTCCCTCCTGCTTGGTTAAAAAGGGGAGGAACAGACAAATACATAATAAATTACGCGACATTCGCATCCACAGAGCCGCGACGCGCCGCATCCTGTAGTTCCCGTTCCTCGGCGAGCCAGTGTCGGCGAACGGCTCGGGGCGGCGTTGCGAGCCCATCCCCAGAGGGACGGGAAGGAGCCTGGTACTGGCGGATGCCGGACACATGCTCCACGTAGATGTCACGAGACCAGCGAATGGCATCCGAAACAACTAGGCGGCGCATCATTGACGCATATTGGTTGCCAACCCTCAGCAGCCTCAACCTGAGTCGACAAGGCACACAGGGGATA
>NW_012026839.1:578063-578858 GCF_000956235.1 Wasmannia auropunctata | reverse complement strand
CCCTGTCGGACCCCCGAGCGAATGGGGATGGGTGCTGTGATGCCATCGGCGGTTCGCACCCGCGTCGTGCAGCCGTCGTACATGGAGTCCCAGATGTTAACGAACCCCCGCGGTACCTGCTTACTTAGCAAGGCGCGGCGGATCGTCGCATGCGGGATCGATCCAAACGCATTGGAAAGATCCAGCCATGCCACGACCGCCTGCCTGCGAGTCCTCCGGGCGTGCGTCAGGACCTCCTGTAGGACGAAGTTGTGTTCGTAACACCCCTCGTCCCGCAGGAAGCCCTTCTGCGCCGGACTAAGACGGCCACGTTTGACCGACCAGTCGGTCAGGCGGTCGGCCAAGAGCGCAGCGAAGAGCTTGGGGATAGTGTCCCCCAAGGCGAGAGGGCGCCAGTTCTCCAATTCTCCGCGGTCGCCTTTCTTATATACCAAGATGGTATTGGAGGTCTTCCAGGACGCTGGGACTGCTCCGAGTCGAAGGCAGATGTTGTAGATAGCCGAGAGGAGATGCGCGCCCGGATCCACCCTGCGAAGGTCACGGTAGGTGACGCCGTCAGGACCCGGCGCAGAGTTGGTCATACGCCGGAGCCGACGGTCCACCTCTCGCTCCGCAAAGGGATTCAGGAGCGCAGACTCCTCGTCCGCACTCGGAGGGTCAGCGCGCTCGGCTTCCACGCCCGCGCCAGCCAGGTTCTCCCCGCCGCTGTATAGGCGCTCGAAGTACTCCTGAACCCGCCGCCCAGGCACCTGGCAAAGGTCGGCGGGCCCCTGGAGCACCCCTCGCACCGCTTTG
>NW_012026839.1:576934-578013 GCF_000956235.1 Wasmannia auropunctata | reverse complement strand
GAACGAATAATTGCGAGTTTAATATGCGACTAACATAGCGTTCATTGTTTTAGGTTTTCCGTTTTTTATTATTGACTAAATTGTTCCCATGGATTTTTATTAATTTATGTTAATGTTTAATTTGATTTATTGATGGTTTTTATTTATATGTTAATTTATATCAACTGAGGAAGACTCCGTGCAGTTGAAAAGTTTTGACATTAAATTTTCTTTAAATTAAATTTATAATTTTTATAATATTATGCTTAGTGTGATTTCATATCACATCACACGCGTTGCTCATTCCTTGGCCGAGTCTAAATTCTTTACATATTTTTAAACACGAGCTAGTAAATATGTTTCTAATTTTGTTCTTATCTATAATAATTTTTATCTGTAACTGTAAGAGTGATTAGCGTACACATAGAGTCACACACATCTACACCTCAACTATATATAGATAGAAACACTTCGTCGTTTTTTCAGTGGACGTTCGTTCATCATGGACAACAAAGTCGAAATATGCGTGCAGGAGGGAAAGTTAATTGGAGTTGTAGAAAAAGGTGTTTACGGCGACAAGTACATCGCCTTTCGAGGAATACCTTATGCGAAACCGCCGATTGGAGAACTCAGATTCAAAGTAAGGAAACATATAAGGTTTCATTATCATAAATATATTTTTGAAACGGGTAATTAATTTTAGTTTTGGTTCACTGATGCGCTTATTGCGCATTAAGAAGTTTAGAAAAATAAAAATCAGCTCTTTGAGAAAATTGCGATTAAACAATACTGGTTAAACTTTATCAAGTATTTAATTTCAGTTGATAAATTGTTTATTAGTATTACAGTTTATTGTATTACAGAATTATTATGTATCAGTATTTCGTTTATTATTGTATAACCTTATCAAATATTCTTTTTTTTTTATTATAATATCTTGTATAATTTGATCTTTTCTCCATCATTTTGAGATAAAAATAAAATAACAATATAAAGTATTGTTATTTAGGAAAATATTTTAATTAGCAACATTAAAAAGACTAAAATAACAAAATTAAAAATTATCAGGCGCATCATTATACAAAAAAATAGTTGATTTT
>NW_012026839.1:574413-576914 GCF_000956235.1 Wasmannia auropunctata | reverse complement strand
ACAAAAAGAATCACATCGTGTATGAAATTTTTAGGATCCGGTACCAGCGGAACCATGGTCTGGTAATAGAGATGCCTCGAAGCACGGAAATGTCTCCGTTCAAATGAATCTTTTCACACGCGAAATCGAGGGCGACGAAGATTGCCTCTATTTAAATGTGTACACCACGAAAATCGAACCTTCGAAGAAGCGTGCGGTAATGGTATATCTACACGGCGGTGGTTTCTATCTGGGTTCCGGTGATGCACTCTTCTACGGTCCCGATTACATCGTACGGAAAGATGTAGTTCTGATTACCCTGAATTATAGACTAGGCGTTCTAGGTATGTACATTACTTGTTTCAATATGCGTAATCATTGTTATATATTGTTCGTATCTGGCGTTTTCATTTAATAACTATTTAGATCTTCTTCCTATTTTAAACGAGTCACTTGGAGATATTGATATTTCTTGCAGACATTGCCAAAGTTAAATATTTTAAATATATATATTCGTAAAAGAAAATTAATATACAGAGATCCGTAGGATCGGAAGGATTGGAAGTTTTATTCGATAAATGCGCAGTTTTATCTCTAAAATTCTATGGTATACGTAATGTAAATTATAATATTATATGTTAACGCTCTAACATCGTTGTTAGCGCGTTCTAAATACTGGCCTACGGGCCAGAAAGTTAAATTCACATTTGTTTATACTGTTCGTACAGTCTACAATCGTTTCTTTTTCCTTTATTTTCTGCATAATAAGACTATTTTGTCAATTGATACATTAGAAATAAATTTTAGCGCGATTTACTTCAGATTCAATAAAGTAATAATATTAATAATCTATATACTTTTCATTAAGACAAATAGATTTTGATAAAATTCAATATTTAGTTTTATATTTAAAAAATTAATATTAAAAAAAAACATAAAAGTAAAAAGTACATTAATGTGTGTGACTTCAGGTTTCCTGAATCTTTACGATAAAGTAGCGACGGGTAATCAAGGTCTGAAGGATGTGATCATGGCGTTACGATGGATCCAGAAAAATATATCAGAGTTCGGAGGAGACCCTGAAAATGTCACTATCTTTGGCGAAAGTGTTGGTGGAGCCATCGTACATTATTTAACTCTGTCTCCTTTAGCAAAAGGTACAACGTATTTTCTTGATACAGACGCTCTTATTGATACACAATAATTTAGAATCATCAAATCCAATCTAATTTAATATATTTTAATATATTCATGAATTTTAATGAATAAATTTCAATTATTCATCATGTGCATTTTTTATTTCTCTCAATAAAAATATTCAAATACGTTTACATATAAAAAATAAAAAGCGCCGCGAATCTACTATAAATACATAATAAATCTATTCTTTGTTTTAACTAATTTTAAATTAGATATATTTTTAAAAATCTTTTTTATTTGTAATTTTTGAATACTAAATTCGAATAACAATTATAAAGTCATATTAGTAAAATGTTGAAATTTATAAAACAATTAATAACTTTCCGAAAGAAAGAGAGAGAAGGAGGGAGGGAAACAGAGAGAGAAATTTTTAATATAATCAATCACAAAATCATTAAAGAACCAATGATTACAAAAACACGCATCGATTTTAGTTTGCAAATTACGAAGAAGAAAGATTTTATAATAATAACAAATTCTATGAATTAATTTTTTTACAATTGTTTTACAGGTTTATTTCATAAAGCCATTTTGCAAAGTGGAGTTGTAAGGTGTCCCTGGGCCTTTACTGAAAGAGAACCACATTTGAACAAAGCTTTTTTACTTGCCGAGAAATTCGGAAAAGTGACCGCAGATCCAAAAGTCGCTTACGAGTTTCTTAAAACAATCGATGCCAAAAAGCTTATAGAGACCGAACAAAAGTCCCTCTTGACAGAAACAGTAATTATCTGGATATTCGAATTTTGACATTTGACTATGATTTTATAAGTGCAGTAAATTGTGCAGTATGCAGACTACAGATTGTACAAATAAAAATATTTTATAAATATCTCTTTCGCAGGAGCGTCAACAGCATAGCTTGATATTTACGCCTAGTGTGGATCACGAATCAGCGAATCCATTTTTCCCGGAAGATCCAGAAACGTTCATGTGCCGCGAAGCTAAAGTACCATTACTTTTGGGTTTTACTAGTCGCGAGGGATCATTCATTATATGCAGTAACTTTAACGGACGTAAGTTATTGCAACTTGAATCAATTATTTCTTATTATTGTTAGCTTAAAGAAAAGTTCATAAACAAATTCATTACATATGTATCACACATGCGATCATCTATAACGGACCGTATTAAATGTCTTTAAAATTATTTTAGATATAAATAAAGAGGAGCTTAAAAAAATCGATTCCGATTTCAAGAGTGTCATATTGCCCAGGACTTTATCGACTTTGCCAATTACAGTCGAAGAATTACGCTCTTTATATTTTGGTGACAAAGCAGTGTCAGAGGAAACTCTGATAAATTACGTTGATTTTGTTAGCGAT
>NW_012026839.1:561948-571637 GCF_000956235.1 Wasmannia auropunctata | reverse complement strand
AGACCCGAGTTCAAAACCACCTAGAACTCAAGTAAATAAATAAAATAAAAATCGGCCACCACCGGTTCTTCCGGCCAACCGACAGTCAGCACAACTCTGACGGCTGGATAGGATTCTGTGGGCCAATCACCAGCAAGTCCGAAAAGCAATTAATTCGAACAGGCCTCGGATATCGGACGAACCACAGAATAAGATGGAAGAGGCTTGTAGTTCTATGCTCCACATAAGGAGATCAAAAGATTCACTGATACAGCGCCTGATGTCCTTAAGGAGCATATATACATAGTAATATGTTTAAATATTAAGTACACGTAAGTATAAGTTGATAAAGGTTAAGGGATTCTCTTATATCGAAAATCTGAAGTTTCTACATCTGTTCTGCTCAGATCTAAATGCTCGAGAAACTCCAGATTCTCGAGATAAGAGAATCCCTTATTCTTTATCAACTTACACTTACGTAGACCCAATTCTAAAAAAAATATACATACGTATTGATCATATAATTGATTATAATCACAATAATCATTTATATACATCATTGTATGAGTCTATATAAGTTACAGGTACAGTATACAAATGAAAAATATATAATTTATATATAAAATATTATACTTTTCATATTACACAGTCAAGTATCGGCCGTGCAAGCAATACTCAATATAATATAGAGAAAAGTTACCGAATGCGTACCGGTCTCATAAAGCGTACCTCTTCAATATTTTATAGTTCCACTTAATAGAAGCAACATATAGTTACAAAAATATGAAGTAAATAAGAAATGTGTGAGATAGACAAAAAATGAACAGGTTACATCTTGTTTTGTGCATACTATCAACATTAAAAAAAATCAGATTCAATCGATGTAAATTTTTAATCAATTATTTTCAAGAAAATTGGTATTGAGAGAAAATTCGTCAGATACCTATGATTGAATACTGAAACTTAGCATTCCGTTACCGATTCATTTCTGTTCGTGTTGGCGTTTACAAACTTCAACCGTGATATGATTTAAATAACACAAGTTTTTGTACAAATTATTAATTTTTTATTATCCTTCATTATCACAAAAAGAGATCTGCTTGACGAATTAAAGAAACATAAACGGATTCTAATGCGTTCCTACTTTCTTAATTTCATGGCTTTTATTGGTACGATGAGCCAAATTGTAATTAGTCGTATCTGAGGCGTATCTGACGAATTTTCAAAATCAATTTTCTTAAAAACGAAGTATCTATATGAAAAACATTTTACTACTGTACACCTTTTTACTGATTTTATGTGAACTGTCATCATTTTCTTATACCACGAATTACGTCTCACTCTAATGTGAGATATGAATGGAATATATTGTAGATAAAGTTGAATAATGAGAATCATGCGTTAATGCATTGATTGACAAATATATGCTAAGCAGCATATTTTCTCTCGTTAAAATACGAAATAAAAATTTTTATTTTTGACTTTGGACTTACTTACAATTTTATTGTTTGACCTTTCTAACACATAATTGAGAAATTTTACTTTATTACTCCGAAAGATATATATTGCATTTTTATGCTTTTCGTTTTTTTTTGTTTTGTCTTTCGCTTTGGTTTTCATCTGAATTTGAAATCATGGTGAAAAATCAGGAATGACATCTTGAATTATTACTCTATCTTAATCCAAGAGCATGAAATTAAAAGAATTATCGCTAAGTATGGCTCAAAATGTAACCGAAACGTCCAATTCTATACCGTTTAATTTAGGTACTAAATATATATGAATATATATGAATTTGTATAAATATCTGGTGGTAATAAACTGAAGCTGTATAATTAACTCAAAGACGCTTATCAGAAAGCTCATTAAAAATAAATATGCTATTTTTGCTAATTTCAGATATTATCGTGGGCGCTCCTTGGAAAGAATTTATGTTTACAACAGCGACATAAATTTAAAAGATAAAGTAAGACCTATACGATGTCAAAGAGTCACGATGCAATCTCCTAGGCCTAATTTTCCGGCGAAAGGAGTGGATATTATACAAACGTTTGGATTTTCAATAGCTGAACCGCTCGATATATAAATAACAATGAATTAGTAAATTATTGTGCGACTTTGTATTATCTTTTATTTGTAGAGTAAGCTTAGTTGAAAGGAATTTATTATTTTGTTAGTTCATTTTTTTGTTAAATCCGAAGAAAGTTTATTAATAAATTACTGATAATTCTAAACTATTTGAATAAATAAAATTAATAACAGCAATTAATAAAACATCAAACGGTAGGTTTTTCCAATTGAATTGTTGCTTTTTATAGTTTTGAACTAATGAAATTAAGTAAAGTTATTAGCATTGCGAATAACGTTTACATGTGTTAATTAATTTAAATATTAATTTAAATAATATAATAAAATATATTATTTGCAACCCTATTAATTATGGTTCCTTTATTAAAATAAATCGATAACAAAAATAGCAGATAAGGTGGATCTATATTTACTTACATTTTAAAGTAAATAACGTTTACAGGAACATTTACTGTAACCTGTCTTACATAAACAAGATTTTCCAAAAAAAACTATGATAATAATTTTAAAAAAAATTATAGCGTTATATTAATTTTCATTACCGCTATTTAAATAAGATACTGTATCTATACTATATATTAAACTTGTTAAAAATCACTATATATATATTTACAATACAATACATATTAAAGTTCCCTATCCAACATGATATTTAAATCCGTTGGTGTCCAATTTGTACCATTATATACAAACAAGTCATCTGCTGTCATCACAAATCATATTGCTGTCAAATACTGCCTGAACACTACCAATTTTGTACACTTGCTTAGCCTCCTTGTATTTATTCGGAATCGGCATAAACAATATACCTCTCATTTCGCATTGCTTTTGTACGAAATCTTTGAAACTCTGCGGAATTTGCAGGGCTGTTCGTACTGCCTCTGCTAATTTCTGTAAGAAAACATTAGTATTAAAATTATATATAGACAATAGTAGTAGGTATATTACTTGAGTTATTATTTAACAACAATCAAGCAATTTAAATGAATAATTACCTCCATTCTTGATTGCGCAATCGGCGCCGTTTGCGATATTGTTGGATCTAAGCTCGTTAAATATGAAAGTTCTAGTGTTTCAGGTTGATGATTTTGTGGCCCATTGATTTTGTGTGCCCTATTTATCATGACCAACGCTTTTTTAAAGTACTCTGTAAATTGTATTTGTTTCTTATTTTACTAACCGTCAAAACGTGAGAAAGATGTAAATTTATTATAGGTATAATGTACCTTTTATTACTGTTTCCGCTAGTAATTTGTCACTTAGCCTAATTCTTTTCCAATCCACGTACCAAGTTGCGACTTCATTATAATTAGGCGAATGATTGAGCCAAAGTGCCAAAACTCTCAACTATTTTGGAAAAAAGAATTTCTCAAGTAATCCTGCCATGATATTGACAGGGATTAATTCCTCCCACTCGTACACCCACTTCCACTGATCTGAGTGCTCTTGTGGATTTATCACAAACTCGAACAAGGCTATTTGCAATTTTGGAATAATGTTTTTGACTAAAAACGCTTTCATGTCTCTTTTGGCAAACACCTTTACCCAAGGCTGCAGCATTAATTTAGCGGATTTATCTGATGGATGCCAACCTCCTAACGCAGATTCAAGTTTTCTACGTATTATTGGATAAATCAAAGTATCTAAACGATTTTCTAAATAACATAAAAAAAACAGTTATTATTACAACGTTAATTCAAAATTCCATAATCAAATATGTGAAATGTGATGTAAAAAAATGAGTATATGTACTTACGTAATAACAGCAGCCAAGGATGAATCCATGTGTGAATAGGTACAATTTCAATTAAAGGATTCCATTCCTCTACCTCCAATGTTAATTTTGGTAACACTAATGTGTCTAATATATTTTCCAAAATCCAATTGGGTAATAACGGCTTCTAAAATATATATGTATTATAGTCATATATAATTTATCCGTAATAATAACAGTCATACTTATACATATACCTTTCAAATTTTTACATATCTCTGAAATATCACGTAGAATTAAACTTGATGAAACTTACGAATTGTTGGAAACTGAGGGTAATTGAGGGCAGAATCGTAGGTGTGTTAAATTCTCGCAACAAGTTTTCAAAAATTCTCTAAACTTTGAATAAGAAAACCAGCAAATGCCAGATCCCATTGTCGTAAATGTTGACATCTGGGTAAAAAGTAATCTAAATAACTGATTGTGAGAGAGATTATTGTTCATACACGTTAAGTATATGTTCCAGAAATTCAAACATTTGTACAGCTGACTATCCCATGATAAATCATTGAAACGTTTATTTACTCTGCTCATGCAACTTAATGATATCATATCTAAATTATTCATTATTTTTACTATTATTTTATCCTGCAATAATAAAATATAATTTTTGTTACACAAAATAATAATTTATTTATTATGAGAAATATATATTTTTTAAAATACTTTACAGGAAGCTCAGAAAAATTGCAAGACGATAGCTTTTTGGATTCATCTAAAGAAGGTTTGATATCTTTCACACACTTCTCATTATTCAAATAATTTTTTAAAAATCGATGCATATGTCCCTGATTAAAAGATAGCACTTCAGGGGTCATCTGAGACACTTTCTTGCAGTAAAATTCACTTTTATAAAAACTCTTTATTACATCGCTGCGAATAACATTGAAACAAATTTATATTTAGTTTTAAGAGAATAAGAAAAGATTGAATATTGAGCAACAATTATAATATCTTTTAAAAATGATACAATATTCGTCAAAGTTTTCTTGAAGGTGGAGTATATCCAAATGTGGATCTCTACCTAAATTTGTTATTGTATTAAAGATGTCAGGATTGTTGTGATTAATCTTCTGGCTAATACTATCTAATAGGTGATTTAAGCTCTGTTTAGGGTTTCTAGGAAGTATAAATTCTGACGTACCAATAAGCATAATTGCTGCACCATTTATCTCTGAGTTTAATATAGAGTTATTCCAAAATTCTAATTTAAGCAGTTTCGTTTTAAAACTGCACGACTGTAAAACCGGAACAGTTCCTCGTGGTATGTCAAAAATATTCGAAGAAGAATCCGATAAAAGAACCCATTGGTTATCAGATTTGTGTGCCCAAAGTCGCTTAAATCCATAGAATTCGTTAGTACAACCTTGCTCATTCGAATAAAAAAGAGACATTTTGATGGGGTAACAGGCTTCATATAATTCTTTAGCTTCAATAAAGAAAATATAATTATAATCTATTTTAACAAAAATGTATACAATAGTATTTTAACAATATCTTATTTATCAATTCAAATATTACTTACCAATATATTTTGGTCCTTTATTGGGACGCCGATCCCGTCGTCTGCAATTGTAGACTTTCGTAAACGACTGCAATGCTCCGTAAATTCTCTGTATTAAAAAATAAATCAGAAAAATGTCAAATACTACAAAATCTTATAAAGTTAGATTGCGATTTATAAGAATGAGTGAATAGTAATGACAGGAAGAAAATATGCATGATCATAATAGATACCTGTTTAAAATCTTCATACTTTGTAACTTTGACAGGTTGTTCAATTATCTTAGAGTTAACGTGTATGAACAGTAATCTCTCTCACAATTAATTATTTGATTACTTTTTACCCAGATGTCAACATTTACAACAATTGGATCTGGCATATTGCTGGTTTTCTTATTTAAAGTTTAGAGAATTTTTGAAAACTTATAATATTATTTTGGGTACAAAAATATAGTCATTACAAATTGATAAGTGAAGTCAACATAATCTGTCTCTTTTACGGATACTCTGTTTACATAGGAATAATTATTATCCTTAAAATGTAAACGATGAGATTGGCATATCATTTTCTCTCTCTGAAAGAAAATAAAAGACGAAGATTAAATTTTGTGCTTTGTTTAGTAAACGTGTACGCGATGATTGAATAAATGCCGCGAGATAGGAACGAGCGTGGAAATGTGTGTCTGTTAATAAATTGAGCGCACTTGTACACGAACACCTTTATTCTTTGACGCGAAATTTGACTATTTACAATATTTACAGAGGTAAGCGCGATCCGATGCACCGCACAAGAGTGCAAATTGCCAATCAGATCGCCTTACGAAAGACGAGAATAAGAGTATCGTTGCTAGACTTTTAGCGAGTGCTAGAAAAGGAGTACAAGCCGCGTTACCGAATCGTTAGCAAGTGCCGCGAGGGTCGGTTGCGAGAAGACTGCCTCACGCAGCGTCGGCTCGCTCCACCTTCCCCTCTCAGTTCGGCCGAAATCTCGCCTCGGCACTTCCGGTCGAGCAAGTGACAAACAAGTTGTTTTCGCAAATTAAAAAGGAGACAAATAAAGTCACTTGTCGGTCGTTTGACCATCAAGCATGCCGTGTGGAAAGTTCCGAAGCGAGATATCAGCCGCTACCTGCGTGTTGCGCTGAATTTTAAGCTGGTTTCGAACATGCTTTTATATGTATATGTGTACCAAAAATTATATGTATATATAATTATATACAATTAATATCATACATCTATTACAATTATACTAGATATGTAAAGTTATATAATTTAAATTTATTTTACTCACTCCATAGTGACTTATAATTAGAAGTAATACTCAACAATATATGATTTTAAATGAATTCGGTATATTTTTGTTTGTAATAATGTAATAAATATAAATAGAAATGCGACAAATTGCAAAATTTTTCTGAACTTTGCAAAGTTAAATAGCGTGAATTAAAAATTTTATACATAAATGCGGTTTATAATTTTTAAAAGAGTGAATCTTTTCCTTTAATTTGCTTTTTTTATTAAGCTTTGTTGATTTTTTTTAACGAGTTATTCAACAGTGAAACAAAAACCTTTTTATGCCGCATTGAAGCAAGGCCTTTTTATACCCTATTTATGTACGATTTTTAATTCATAGAACTTTGTAAAGTTTGAAAAAATTTTTTGCGATTTGTCGTATCTCCATTTACATCTATACTGCTTGGAAAAAAATTAGTTAATCGTTTTCTAAGATATTAAAAAATGGAGACTTTATAAGCTAAAAATGATTTTGGAAAATCTTATGATCATCTTTAATGAAATTATTCTATCTTTAAATCTGCTTATTTTTGAAGGATAGGACAGGTAATCCTTGTTTTAATTTTGTTGAATAATGTTATATATTCAAATAGATTATATTAATATTGATTTAAGACATTTAAACAATAAAATTTTAGGCCATTAAAAATAACCCTTTACTTAACTAAAATATGAATAATTAAAAAAGACTTTAAATTAAAACCTCCAAACACTAAAAAGAATTAGTGTTCGAAAATAGTCGCGATTTTGTGCCGATATCGCCGCTCAAATGACCCGCGCTCGCCGATTTGGCGCGCTCGCCTGTGGGCGTCTCAGCGAATCGCGGGGCTCGGCCGCGGCGCCGATCTCCCTATAAGATTCAAAGGCGACGCAGTTGAGCTTGCGCGAACAAAGACCTACCGCCCCTATCTTTCGGAAGATTCCACTGACCGACAAACAACTGGGACAAACAACCGAGACAAACAACGTCTGCAGGCCAGATGTGCCGAATATCATGCGAATCTTCCGGAAGATCAGGGGGTTTAAAAACCAGGAGCGTTAAAAATCACCGCCGCCAGCAGCACTTCTGCAATAGTCCGCATAGAGACAACCACTCGTTCGTTTTTTCTGCGCACTATTATCCGTAACGTTCGGACCGCAACTAACGGCTAAGTGCTAGTCGCGCTGGCATTCTGCTTGTTAAGCAATAAATCAATATACTGCAAACAAGCTTCAGCTTATTTTATTTTACTCCACTCCTGTCGATTCCCCTTCGGGAGAATCGCCAACGCATATCGCTACAATTAGTTAATGTGTCAAAAATATTACTGTAACCGTTAAAGTTATATTCTTGATTAAAAACCCATGTGGATCACAATTATATGGTCAACGAAATTATCGCATAACTTTAAATAAGCATATCTCCGCGAAAAATAATTGTATCAAAAAGTTTTTTTTTTAAGAATAAGGTCTGTATTTAAAGAAGTTTTTGATCAATTTTTACTTTGTCTTTCCTCTGCCATCTTTTCAAAAGTAAGGACATGCTACGCTTCCAAGAAATTACGCGCTCAGGTTTCTCTTTAGTAAAACGTTCACATTCTGTGAATTTATCTGTCACTATTCTTTTGTCCCTCATATCCATTACAGTAACTATTTTACTCTCCTCTTTTATGCTTTACTCCATTATGTTCTTACCAGGTATTTTCTATATTCATAATATATATGTGTTATCGATCAGGACTGCCCCAATTAAGAACGCCTTGACAATGCTGATTAGTAATTCATGGAAGCTTTTTAGCTAAGAGACACAAATTGAATGTCGACATGTTCAAAGTCAGTATATCATAATCGGTTTTTATCACTGATCACAGTGATCACTATACATATAAAGGCTGCGTTTCGTTTCACGCATGATGCGCATGATATATTATTGTATCTTTGTTTACTACATGTTAAACAAAGATGAAAGGATAAATCATGCGCATCATGCGTGAAACGGAACGTAGCCAAAGAGACCTTTTTAGACAAATCGACACACGAGTCATTATCTGTCTTTATTCGATATTCAATGACAGACAAAAATGGAAAATGACTTCTTTGTCGATTTGTTTGAAAAACTCTCCATGTATACAGATCAGTAAAAAGAACCGATTATGAATATATACCGACCTTTATACATCTTTCAATATGCAATAATCTAAGCATATAAATTCAAGTTCAAACACTTTAATTCTTATTATATGGCTTTTCTGTTCGCCGCGTTCGCTTGCTCTGTATTCGATGCTTTTATGATAAGTTTCGATATATTCAATCATTCGACACTTTCTTAATTGTAGCATAATTAAATAACTTTATTAAAAAACAAAACAAATATTACCTTGTTTTAATTGCTCTATATATATATGTGTGTGTGTGTGTGTGTGTGTGTGTAATTCCACTTAATCAAATATAATAAATCTTCGCAGAGCAACCAACAAAATGTACTGTTCACTTCGATAGCTTTTGAAAAACTAGAACGACAAGAGAGAGTACATACATGCAGGACTGAAGAGAGCATATCGGTGGTGGGGGTAAGAAATTTGTAATCGGAAATGACATCACCAGTCAACCATCTAACGCACTGTTTATCCGCAAACGGCGCTATAGTAGAAGCTTTTGATTGGCTTTTGATCGAGCATGGAACTATGGAAGATTTTATTTCACATGTTAAGAGGTTACATGACTCTCGTGAGGTTGTTATAATTATATTGAGACTATTATATTATATAAATATATTTCTATATATATAATTAAAAAATGGTTAACTGTATTTCGTGTAGTTTTTCCAAAGCAAAAAATTGTGGAGTTACTTTTTATATGTGAGTATCTGTTATTATTATTACATTATCTGATATGTGAACTGTAAAAATAATTTTTCTGTAAAACAATATATTCTTATAGATTTCCAAAAGACCCCACACAAGATATAATATATAGGTAAATTTTGTAAATAAAGGCAGCAAGTGGAAACCGAAAAAAATTACTGTCAAACGTTCAATTTTACCTAAGACTGTTTCGATAAAAGTTCTCTCAG
>NW_012026839.1:520047-561928 GCF_000956235.1 Wasmannia auropunctata | reverse complement strand
TTGCATTTTACTAAAATCTGGGACCTTGACCGAGCCCAACGGACCTCAAATTCGGATTCAGCGGGTCGAAAAACNTGTCCGTAGATGGGTCCGGTCAAATGCACAAACCACTTTTTTTTTTTTGTGTGCCGGTGTAATTTAAAGAAGTTATAACCTCAATTCACTGCATTGCATCCACTGAATGCGAATGAAAATAATATATTTGAAAGTTATTGACAAAACTAATTTTTTATGCTAATACATAAATGTTTTCTGATCATAAATCCGATTAATTGGGTGTTATACTGGTCGTGTCGGTCACGGACAAATCGCTGCATTAAGTGAAAGAAGATTTATAACCTAAAATGGAGCGCAGTGATCGCAGTAAGCAATTTTTTCTAACAATCACCCAACATATATTCAGTAATTGGACAGGACTAAAAATAAGCTCTCTCACAATCCTTAATCTCGTATTAAATTCTTAAAATCTGACGCTCTCTCTTGTGTCTTAAAATGTTGACACAAGTATTTCTTTCCTTTTTTTCTTTTCATCAGATGCTTAAAATGCTTTATATTTTTATATGAAACGAAGTATAGTAAAAACAAATAGTTGCTATATCTATTTTAAATGTAAGAATATATATTATTGTCAAATTTAAAAAATTATTACCTTGCGTAATCAAACTATATATTCATTTTTAGATGGCGGTACTGCAACTCAACAACTTTCCAGTAGAACGCGCAAGGAAATTTTGTTCATATATAACGGATGAGCTGTATACGAAAGGTTACTTTCGCTGAACTTTTTTTGAAGCATTAATATTAGTACAGTAATAATGTTATATGGAATTATATTAATTTAATTGTGTTGTTTTTGCAGATCTAAACTATGATGAAATGGTCGATATACTGGATGATTACATGAACGAACAGTTTAACATAATAAAATTAGATGACGACGATGACGACACTGACGACAGCAGTATGCAAGTAGCGGAGTTATTATTGAGGTTTCATCGATATTGGAAGGAAGGCAACGAGTCTGCAGCGAAAACGGAATTTGAAAGATTACCACCATTGCAATCGTGGTTGAATTCGGAGCTACCCGCTCAGCCTGCTCGCCCTTCTCTGCCAGTGAAACACGAGTCCAGCAGTTCGGACGAGGATATGGACGTAGATAGGGACGAGCAAGAGAAAGATGGATGGACTGATCACAAACAGGCGAAGCAAATAACTTCGTGTAATTCCCTTTAAATGAAAAATATTTTTATTTAGTGGTTTTGTTCAATGTATGTATAAAAGAATGGAAGGACATGAGAGGAGAAAGAGACAGACATATAACGCCGTGATGTGATATGCGCGCTTTGTTCGTTCCACTATCATACGAATTCCAGTGCGCTATAATTTTCTACAAAAATATTTTTACCTAAGCAGCCTTTTTGAAGCATTGCTAAACGTCATTTAGCAATTGCGTCTTCTGTATCTGTAAAGGAAAATTATAAAAGTAAATTCGTTTCAAAAAATTGCATTTTGTTTGACTGCACATTGAAACTTCAAAGTCTTCTTCTCAATTTGGGATAGATGGACGGTATAATAACCGTTGTGATATTGCATAACTTGACTCTTTTCTAGGCTGTGTTGCCTTCTCTCATCGGGTCCCGCCAAGCTCAATATCACAGGTAGAAGTAGTAGATATAAAATATATAACATTTCCGTGTTTTCTTTTTACAACAATTATACTTTCGATGTTGTTATCCATATGTACACCTTGAAAAAAGCTATGAAAACGTAAGCCAGGCCGAAACCTAACAGGACAAAGACTAGGAATGTACTCAAGCCACCATTAAACATTGCTGATCCAATAACGTTAAACGTCGTTAGTGCTGCAAGTACAATAAGATGAGAAGTTATAATAGCATTCTATGTATTTATATTGAAGCGTTATAGAGTCTTTTAAGCGCTATAGAGTCTTTTAAGAATTATCAATATAAATTATGTATGTATATATATACATACATAATTTGCAATTTCGTTCAAACTATATTATTTAATAATTTAAACAATAATTCGTTAAAGTAAATTTCTAATCGTAATCTAATTAATTTGTTAATATAAAAAATTTGTTAGTTAATTGTAGTCATAAATTGATAAATTCTATCGCATAACATTTCAAAAGTGCTCTTTTACTTGATACTAAACAAAAAAATAAAAAATATTTGTTAGCGACCTTTCTTACTGCCGCTCTTGAGCGTATGAATTCCAGTCCAATGTGCGCGGCATAATCAACTATCAATCCGGTGCATAGCAGGATCATATTTCATATTTCATAATGATCGATGATATTTCGATTTGTCATTCCCAGAAAGTACTTATAAGTACTTATAAGTGCGCGATCATCGTACAAAATTAAAATAGATATGTACAGCGTCGTTCAGTTACATTTTAGATTAGGAAAAGCAACGTACAGTATTTTATATATAATTTATATATATATATATATATATATATATATATATTATATATATTTATTTATATATATTTGTATTATGGCAGAGATCATGGCTACATTGGCGATAGTGTTTTATTAATAAAATTACTGTTCGTCACGTCAATGCTTTCATAATCGTACGCACGATGATTCGCATAAATTATATTTTGCCGAGTCTACAAATAAGAAGTTGTAGGCGATTTGTCACAAGTACGTGTCAAGATCAAAATGCTTCAGAATATTGTTTTAAACTTACAAATTTGAAATCGACTTTTATGAATTGATCATTACGCCTGTCTGTTTGTATAATCTTCATCCCGTTATACGATTTATATAAATTAAATGAGTACTACGTACTAGGTGCTTTTTTCCTGAAAGCGGAGGAGATTTTAAAGAAGTCCTCGGAAAAGAGTCTCGAAATCGAAGAATCGCCGCGAATGAAGCAGTTCCATGAGAAACTTAAATTGCAGCCGATACCAAGTATGTAACAGCGATATTAATAAGAACGAATAGTAGTGCAACGAGATATTCTTTTTGCGATATAAACTTCCACATAAGAAATCGACTACGCTCAGACCTTCAGGAATTTTCGTACTGATTCTCCTTTAATACCTAGAAATAGGACCACGGGAGCGATTCGTGAACTTAGTATTAGTAAAAACTGACCCAAGAACTGGAGAACTGATATCAGATAACGAGGAGGACCCTACTAAATGGGGAGACTGGCAGCACGGTGGCAGAGTCAGTGATTTTTGAAACGCCGCCGTGTATATATTTTTTATAGAGTTTTTCCATAAGAATATCTAAAGAACTGGAAATTGAATCCTCACTTTTCGACTTGCAATGATTAAGTTTTGCCTTTGTGATGTTGTGCAAAAAAAAATAAAAAAATAAATCGAATTTAACTATTTCCATCAATGTTAAGTGAAATAAATCAAGATTGTTTCTCGATGGGAAAAAAATAAAATCTGGTATATGAAAGAAAGCTCTTGTATTACAGAACGAAAAAATTGTATATCAACGAGGTAATAAATTACATTATAAAAGAATGAGCCTTTTTATGATACCCCGAGTGAGTTTCTAGAAGTTACTACAAATTTATTAGCAACGGCATGTTTCATATGTCTGGTATTATTAACTTCACATTGACCTTCTTTCCGAAAGTCTGGCACTATGGCAACCTATACAAAAAGCTTACGTCATAATGCACAGATTATCAGTTACATTACATATACAAAAATATTTTGTCAAATACTAAATACCGCACGTTAGAGGACAAGCATTTTATACATCGAAGCGGTTAAGTTTCTCGCTACCAATGAGAAAATGAATGTAGAACTAAATCGCTAACAATGTCGAAACAATGTTACTAGGTGAAAGGTCGAATATGCGTCGCTCCGACGGCGAATGAAATTTAAAATCGATTCACAATTCGCGAAAATGTCGAGTAGCAACGAAAATTTATTCAGCCAAGATATATGAGCTTTTCGAAGAGCTAAATGCTAAGCCGTTCACGTAGAAAAGGGATCGTAGTTAAATTCTACAAATATATCGTATCAAGAAACATATGTACACGACACTGTAGTAAAAAATTTCATTTTGTATTTGCCAGTTACGTACGTCTTCAAAATTCTTCCGATCGTATCGAAAATTCTTAAAAAATAATATATGCTACGAGGTTACATTGTTGTTGCATATGAGATGCAGGATTCCGTCCTCTTTTTTTTTCCTTTCCTTCCTTTTCGGCTATTGGTCAATAGCGAATAAATCATTTGATTAATCTCACTATGTCTTCTCACCTTCGCGACAGTATGTGAAAGCAGCACTGATAAGAGAGCGCGACATCGGTTGCGTTATCAGCTGCTCCGCAAATTTGTTTCTATATACATACGTAGTTTCCCATTACGTTTCTAATACAAGAAGTTTTTTTTCTTTCTCTCAGCTTTCATATTTTTTAAATATAAGAATATGTGTTACTTGCGCTATACAGAACATATAAAATTTTGTTCGAAAAGTGAAAATTAACAGGAGTATTTACACAATGATGGCCTTCTATATAGTATGATCTTTTTATGTACACACATCGTATTAGTCGTAAGCAACACATAATCGAAACACAATGATCTTAAAACAGAATTTTATTTAATCCAAATAAAAAAAAAGCGTAAACATTTTATTTGCAAAAAAAATCTCTTGCCAATAGAATAAAACAAAAAACGTTATATGCCTGAGTAATAAATTTCGAATATATAGTTAACATAGTTTTGCAGAATTGTCTAGAGCACGGATGCCCAACTAGCTTCTACCGCGAGATAAGATTTAAATTTTGACCATTGCTCGCAGGCCAGACTATATCAAGTTATTGCATTAGCCAGAAACTACAAGTAAAGTGTAGTCTAAATTTCATTTTTGGAATACGGTCGCGAGTCGGACTGAAAGACCACGCCGACCGAATCCGGTCCGTGGGCCGGACGTTAGACATCTGTGGCCTAGAGATACTTTCAGATCATATCACCGAACTTATATAATTATATATAATTAAATAAAGAAAAATTATTTAAAAAAAAGAGAAGAAAAATTCTACATATAGATATTCTTTAAACGATCGAGAGTGCCGTCAGTCTTTCTAGCGTCGACGGGTCTGTGTAGTATATAGGTTGCGTCGCACGTTCAAAAATTATAAATCTTAACAGTTTATAAACTATAAAGTTTTATTGATGGCTAACACATCCCGCATCATCATGTTTCTGAGTGTCCACAGAGCGTTTACCACATTCCCATGGTTCCCAACGCCGTTGCCGAGCCACTCGGCCGGCAACTTCGTCACGTCGGGGATCTGCGTATTATCCGGATTGGCGTTCATCTGCTTATCCCAATTTGATATGTAGCGATTCTCTACGTTTAGACCTTCGATGTACCTGCGTGCGAAAGAAGCAAGCGATACGCTTTAGCGCAATCGTCGAAAAGATATCTTCCACGAAGTGGAGTTCCTCGTGCGTGAAACTCACCTCAAATAGGCGTCCGAATGCAATACGCGACTCGGCCTCGGTGGTACCGCGACGAACATCGGCTCTGGTTGCTTAGCGGCGGGTACACTGCTCGTCTGAGTTGCGGCAGCTGAAGTTTCTACGTGAAATGTGTTTTTCCCTTATTCATATCGCGTTTACGTAAAAACTTGTAATAATATATAATTACCTGTTTCCATCGGCGGCAGTACCGTGGGTCCCTTCGAGGGCATGTAATTCCTGCGGGAACACAAATCGCAAACGGTGTGTTTTACAAAAGCGCATCTTACAAAACGACGTACGAAAAAATAAATAAATAAATTCCCACCTGCTCCTCTCAGACGGAGGTATTATGCGTCCGTGCGACTTGAGAATATGCACCTCCTTCACGTGTCTCGCGAGCCTCTGCACGCTCGGGAACGGCGGGACAGATTTCTTCGTTCGGCCGCAACCACGCCACTGGCACTGAAACTCCACATCTGTAACATTGACGGGATATCAGTATAGTTTTTGTCCCTTGCGTCGTTCGACGCGTCGTTGCCGCGCGACTGCGGCTGCATACTCACCACTGGGAGCGTTTACGAACGACGATTGTACGTGACCGTTCTGCTCCGCGATGCAGTGATCGATGCAGTCGGTCATGTCCTCGAACTGCCAGTCGCAATTGTCCCAGCAACACTCGTACACGACGTCCTGCGTGGCGTTCGTGTTCACCGTAGTAGTGCCCTTCAGCTGGCCGCCGTCCTCGTTCATCTTAATCGCCCGTTCCTCCCATGCTTGCTTCTCCCCCGCCGGTAATTTTCTCCACTGAAACGAAAGTGATTTCACGTTTTACGCGATCCAATCCCGTAGGGGGCTACTCGTAATCCATTGACAAACAGTTGGAGAACCATTTCTGCACATCGCGAAAGTGGTTCGACGAACTGTTTCGATGGCTACTCTCTCTTCTTCACCGAGAGACCGAACAATACAGATAACGTTTATACATCGAGAATGATGAACGGTAGGCACATAAATCAAGGCGCTATATATGCAGAATTTAGATAGGCAGAAGCTTACGTATGTACTACTCTTATAAAAAAAAAAAATAAAGATGCATTATATATTCTTGTACGCAAGACATCTATATTCATAAAAATAGAGAGTAGCCATATAACGTAATTTATTTGGATAAAGGACCAAGTATGCTGAATAATGTTTTAGCGACATGTAAAGTGACCCCTTTACATATGATCTCAAGCATGTTTTTTTAATTTCTTTTTTTTATTTGCCTTATCAAATAAATGTCAAGATGATCAAAGTTTACATAGTTCAACAAATTTGATGCTTGAACGAAGATATTTCGCGTATGTGATCGCATGTATGAGGAAATTTATTCTGCATACATTCCTTCATCGAAACTCCATTTTATTGATTAACTAAAAAAATCAATCAGTGAAAAAGAAATAAATACCTCGTTGCCAACAATTCTGCTAATCTCTCCGAAGGACGATTCAGGATTGTTTTGTGTAATCTGCGTTCGCATTTTACTCGAATACAAAATATAGCCCGTAACTAATTTCTTACCCGCCGTTTTCTAAACAGAAGAGAAAACACAAATTATAATGCCACCGTGTTCATTGTGAACGAGCATATTGCCTTTTTTTTTTAACATCTTTTCAACAGAGGTAACATCAAATTGTCGATCTATTTTGTTAAGACAGGTGGGTGTGTCTTCAAACGGTGCAGAGAGAAACGAAAAGAGTATGTATGCTGGCATATTTCTCTAAATTAAATAAAAAAAAGAATGTAAAATAAACAAAATATGACGTGTGACAAGTAGTTGGTAAGAATGAAAGGAACAAAAAAAAATAAAAAATAAAATGGTCACGGTAAAGCCTACCTTCTTAGTCGACACAGGTGTCTGAGTATTGGAGAGCACCGGTTGAGCTTCCGTAGATCCAACGGATGGTGGACCACCAGCATCCATGCTGTCTTCCCCAACTCCTACTCCCACTCCCACTCCTAATCCTACCCCCATGCTTAGCACATCTGGTTCCAGCTTCGGTAACAATGGTGACGCTTCCTACACCATTTATGTTTATGTTACCTTTCGTTATCCCTTACTACCGGTCGCAAAATATATATATATATTTCTTTCGCGACTCTCTCCAGTAGTAAAAGTTGGTACATAATAAAAGGAACGTCATCCCTTCTTCGTGTTCTGTCCGAAGAAAACTAATCGCGATAATCTCCCACGTTTACGTTACATCTCGTACACTTTTATATATATATATATATATCTCTCTCTCGAATGTAACTGAATATCAATTTTCTTTTTTCAATTCGACATCATATCAGCATACGCATATCGATATACGTATATGTAACGTATATATGTATAGTCGCAACATACGATGTACAATTATTAATTGGAACTTTTTGCATAAACAGATTAGTTGATATGTATATAATTCCAAAGCGAAATTCTTCATTCTTACATTAGTTGGATTAGAATGACATGGAAGCAAGATCTTTCGGTGGTGTGCTCTGCGTTCGTATAACATACTCTAGCGATAAAACCCAACAGGTGCTCTGATTCAAAGATTGTCGGATGAAACCGCTCGAGACACAAATACTAACACATAGTTACATAATCAAAACAAAAGAAAGAATGAATATGCCGGCATATAGATCGAAAAAACATGCGTGTAAATGCATTCTGTTGATATAACAAAAATACTTGTATCACACGCAATTATTCAAATGTCAATTGGATCGAGGGAGGGAAAGGCATGTTTCGCCTTTTCTCTTTTTTTTTTTATACACGAGAGTGGATTTAGACTTTTGCTATATCAGCTTGCGTGTGATCTCTCGAAGGAACGTGCGATTGCATATTGTATGTACGTTACTAAAAACAAGAGACATAAGATATCTGTGATTAGTAATTACCATTTCAAATTGAGCCGAGCTGGGCGTGACGGACTTGACTTGACTTTGCGTCTGCGCCAGGTCGCTCGAAACCTACAACACACACGACATGCAAAGCAATAATTTTCAACAGTTAGTCGCAAATAGATTGAACTAAGGACATATCCCTATTATTCGCAGAGTAGATTAAGTATGCATTTATATGTTAGTTAATAATATATTTAATGTAGTTAACGATATCTTTAAGACCATACATACTTTAGCGGGATTAATAGGCCTTCGGAAGAAGTAGATTTCGTCCTCGGTTACCGTCGACGTGTGATTGAACTTCTTTAAACCATCCTGACTGAGTTTTTTCATCAAGCTCTTACTTTCGTCGTAAAGCGATTCGCAAATGTACACATCGTCCTCCGGTATTTCCGTCGGTCTGCCTATATAATTCATCAATAATAATGTTGTCAATTTGTTTCCACTTTTTTTTAAATCTCATTTAAACGACGGAACAACGAACACTCACTGCATATGTACTCTCCGTAATCAAGGACGGCACACTTTCCAACAATAGCTACAATGGGATGAGTACCATCTACAGTAGATAAAAACAATTCTTGCTTATAAAATAATTTCGTAGGCGTATGTGGCACTTCCGTAGGCATCAATAACCATGGGCCTTTGAAATAACACTTCCCGCTGAAAATAAGCAAGAGACGGCAATGTTACATACCAGATATAATGTACAAGTAATATATAAATATGCCAATAAAATATATAAAACAAACATATTTCGTATTTATTACTCACTCTTTGGTTGACCATATAGCATCGACTTGCGCTATTTGCTGCCTACCCCCGTCTGTCGCTACATAAACGAAATCGCCAGTTTTCACAGATCCCGCGCATGTGCCGTACTGCTCGTAATACGTGTTCTCGGTATCATCTGGATTGTACAATATCACATTCTGCAAGATAAAAAAAAAACACGTTAAGCAGCGTAATTAATTTAAAATAATTAAAGTGAGAAAGAGCTGATAATTCGAGAAAATGAAAGAAGACATTGATTCCGTTACTAACAGGTCTTTCCTTTTCCATCAACTTCTCCCCCTCCTCCAGCTCAGCGATCTCCTCTTTGTGCTTTTCCAGCCGTTCTTTGTACACCGAGATCACTCGTTTCGGCTCCAACGGCTTTTCCCGGGGCACCAATGACAGGTGATCGGGATCGAAATTCCAGACCTTGATCTTCTTGAACGCACGGGCCTTGGTGGAGTAGCGCGATTCGCATACGTAGACGTCCTTCTCCTGGAAGCCTTCCGGCTGCATTCGAAAGTAATCTTTCACGCTCAGAACGCAACATCTGCCGGCCACTTTCGCCAGAGGTACCGCCACGTGAGCGTCGCTCTTGAATAACTCCTTGTCCAGGAATTTCCGCGACGCCACGTGATACGTTTCGCTGGGCCTGTAAAACAAGTTCCCGTACAACATTTGCTGGCCATCCGCATTGGTCCAAAGCCTTTCTATGAGAACCACGCTGTACTCCATGCCTCTCTCGGTAGGCTCAATGTACGTAAAGTCACCGGCCCTGTACACTTCTTGATTGAAGCTCATAGAGCCCCCGTTGTCGGTATTGTTCGTGTCCGTATTCGTATTCGTTTCAGAGTCCTGCGCAAGAGTAGAAAACATTTTAAATTACATAACAAGAAGAGAGCTGTCAAACTCGCAAATACATCTCGTATAAAGTAGGGGCTAGTGATTGCTTCGAAGGCTTCGATATTCGAGCTTCGAAGTTTCAAAAAATACATTTGTGCAAATGATAAATTCATTCAGAAAATTTATAAATATTGTAAATAAAAAGAATTAATATATATACAAAATTATTCCTAAAAAATTTGAAAGTATTATAACCTGAAATATTAATAATTAAACTTGATACATGTGTAAATAAGGAAAGATAATGATCAATAAAACAATCCAATTAAGAAAATTCAAATTTTTAATGTATTTTTCAAAACTACGAAACTTCGAAAGATCGAAATTAACGTCGAAGGTTCGAAAATTCGAAGTGAGTAAAAACTAAAAAGTAACGCCTCCTCCACACATAAACACATATACACACACACAGAGTGTTCTCATATAAGTGGCCACCCCTTTTTATCTCGTAAATTAACAGAAATAGACCTAATAAATATTATATCAATTTAAACGACCCTGAGTTTATTGTAAACACAGTGATCACTTAGAAATATTATCTATGTTAAAGACATGATTAATTTTTGCACGGTAAAGTGACACTTTTAATATGATAAAAGTTGTAGCGTTCTTTTTGATGAATACAACGATGTATGATATAACAAAATTATCTTACGAATTATAACAGGTATTTTGGTTTAAAGTTTTGTGGGCGATTACTACCTTTTCAATTTCGGTCCTGCGATGTGGCCAACTTCCGACTCTGACATTGACGAGAGTATTATGATCAGATGAAAACATTAACACGTCAATCGTCAACGCGAAAGTCGGAAGTTAGCCACACCGCAGGGCCGAAACTGAAAAGGTAATAGTCGCTCGTAAAACTTTAAATCAAAATAATTTGTATAATTTGTAAGATAATGTCGTTATGTCACACATCATTGTATTCATAAAAAAAAAAACGCTACAACTTTTATCTATTAAAGTTGTCATTTTACATTGCAAAAATTACGCATGTTTCTCCGCTTTCTAACATAGATAATGTTTCTAAGTGATCACTGTGCTTACAATAAAGTTTAATCAGAGCCGTTATTATATTTATTAAGTCTATCTCTGTTAGTTTACGAGATAAAAAGGGGTGGCCACTTTACGGGGACACCCTGTGTGTGTGCGTGCGTGCGTGTGTGCATGTGTGTGGGTGGTGTGTGCGTGCGTGTGTGTATTGAAAAAGTACTAGTATCGTAGTACTAGTATAGTAGTAATAGTAAGAAACAGCCCTAGTATAAAGCAAGAAGCTCTAACTTACCTTTGTCTCATTTCCATCGCAACTCTCGTCCTCGTTGGGCAAATTCAACTCCTGTTGCTGCTTAATTCTCTTAAGCTCCGCCACCTGACCGGACAGGTCGAGAAGCGTGTAGTTTAACGCGGGTGAGTGCAACAGATCCCCGCCGCGGGTCACCTCGTCGCGGGTACGTAGAAAGAAGGCCTGCAGCTCCACGCTGTCCTCAAACGGCTGCGAGTCCGTGCGCGACAGTCTCCGCGCTCGCTCCAGGCACGTGAAAACGTCCTCTTGGAATCGATCCAGCCTCTTGTAAACCCCGCGATCCAATCTCCTCTTGATCAAATCCAACGACAGGCCCCGTACTCTGTTTTCCAACATAAAAGCCCTCGTTTTACGCGCACATGAATCTTTAAATCCTAATAATAAACAACAGGATTTCGTCTTCTCGATGAAAAACGAGAGGAAAATAATCATAAGCGCACTCGTACTTCTTGCCGTCGACGATATCGTGCTCCGGCAGCTCGGCCATGGAGTCGGAGTAACACCTGCCCTCCTCATCCTGGTGATTGTAAAGGGCGGTGAATATTGTCGCCAGTATCTCCTGTACGGCAGCCGACACGTCGGGCACGCTCTCCTCGTCCTCGCTCAATTGCAGCTTGCTCTGCAGCACCAATCTCTGGAGTATCAAGGCATCCTGAAACGTCGATTATAAACGCTGTCAATTCCACTGCGATACCTGCACACCCGCCAGTGCCGAACTGACGAAAGGAAAGGCCGTCGCGCCAGCGAAAAGACATTCAAAATAATACGGAGAGTAAGAATTGTATTTGTCTGTTTACTTCTGTCTCGGTCTTTTTGTATCTTTTTATGTGCCTGTCCAGCTCCTTGTCTCTCAACAGGCGTATGAAACACGGCCGCACTTTCAACGGGTTTTGCGCCGCGTTACCGTCCAACACGCCCGGGTTGCTCTGCGGGAACATCCTCTGCGGGGAATTTCGGCGTGCACGCGACCGGAGCTCGCTGCTAAAGGATTCGAAGGCACGCCGTGCGAAAGATTCGGGGAGAAAATCGCGATAAAAATGCGCTAATTGGTAACAAGGTTAAAATGTATGAACATCGTGGCGTGCGACGGTTAAAATTATATGTACAATTGTTTAAATTTATAAAAATGTCGCGTGCCGCGCGTCTCGCGTGAATAAGCTAGAGCATTGTTCGATAAAAAGGCTTTGTACGACGGGATGAAATGGGAGAACGGCGGAGGAAGCCTCACGTAACCTCCAAACTTCGACGGTAAACAGATTGGGGCCTTTCCATCTTTTGCCGCGAAATTTCAACTGAAGTTCTCCGTCTCCGCGACTGCTCTCTCTCTCTCGATTCGAGAATCTGTATTTCGTATTGGAATTTCAGTCTAAAATTTGTCAAGTTTGGATACTAAGCTCTCAAATCAATTTTCTCAGTATTAATTAAATTAATGTCGCTGATAAGTTATCAACATATTTTTAGCTCTTCTAAAGAATTATAAAAAAAAATAAATATTTTGCAAGTTAGAAATCAATTTCCTGCAAATTAAATATTGGCAAGAGATCTCAGGCTTACTTAAATTAAGTAGAGCTTAATTAACACTCTAAGTTAACTTTCCTGATGATATATGGAAAACATTCAACATAAAAAATCAATTAGAATTGTATGTCACTAAGGAAGTAGGCAATGCTTCTGTGTCTATTAAAGATGGATAAAGGGATCTTATTTTAGAGTGTAACATTTTCAATATCTTTCAGTGTAAAAATGCTTAAAAAAAATTAGACTTTGCAACTGAAAATTAATGCAACATAAAGTAGTTGCATATTGTCAATCTTTGGCCAACTATAATTCCTACCTACTTGATCTCAAAATTTTTAAGTATTCTTATCAATTATTATTAATGTTAATAAATCTCGATAATACATGTAGATTCTTCAGTAAATGAGATAATAATGCAACACCAAATATTTGCATATTGTCAATTTTTGGCCAACTACAATTCCAAGCTCCTTGATCTTGCATCAAAATTTTGAAGTATTCTTATCAATTATTAATAACGTTAATAAAACTTCAATAACATATGTAGATTCTTCAATAAATGAAATAGCAATGCAACACCAAGTAGTTGCATATTGTCAATTTTTGGCCAACTGCAATTCCAAGCTGCTTGATCTTGCATCAAAATTTTGAAGTATTCTTATCAATTATTATACTCGATAATATATATAGATTCTTCAATAAATGAGATAATAATGCAACACAAATAGTTGCATTATTATCTCATTTATTGAAGAATCTATATATATTATCGAGTATAATAATTGATAAGAATACTTCAAAATTTTGACTATATCGTCAATCTTTGGCCAACTGCAATTCCAAGCTGCTTGATCTTGCATCAAAATTTTGAAGTACATATTCTTATCAATTATTAATAACATTAATAAGTCTCGATAATATATGTAGATTCTTTAATAAATGAGATAACAATGCAACACCAAGTAGTTGCATATTGTCAATTTTTGGCCAACTGCAATTCCAAGCTACTTGATCTTTCATCAAAATTTTGAAGTATTCTTATCAATTATTAATAACGTTAATAAATCTCGATAATATATGTAGATTCTTCAATAAATGATATAACAATGCAACACCAAGTAGTTGCATATTGTCAATTTTTGGCCAACTACAATTCCGAGCTACTTGATCTTTCATCAAAATTTTGAAGTATTCTTATTAATTATTAATAACGTTAATAAACCTCGATAATATATATAGATTCTTCAGTAAATGAGATAACAATGCAACACCAAGTAATTAAATATTGTCAATTTTTGGCCAACTGCAATTCCAAGCTACTTGATCTCTCATTAAAATTTTGAAGTGTTCTTATTAATTAATAATAACGTTAATAAATCTCGATAATATATATAGATTCTTCAGTAAATGAGATAACAATGCAACACCAAGTAATTGCATATTGTCAATTTTTGGCCAACTGCAATTTCAAGCTACTTGATCTTTCATCAAAATTTTGAAGTATTCTTATCAATTATTAATAACGTAATAAATCTCGATAATACATGTAAATTTTTCAGTAAATAAGATAACAATGCAACACCAAGTAGTTGCATATTGTCAATCTTTGGCCAATCACAATTCCAAGCTACTTGATCTTTCATCAAAATTTTGAAGTATTCTTATCAATTATTATACTCGATAATATATATAGATTCTTCAATAAATGAGATAACAATGCAACACCAAGTAATTGCATATTGTCAATCTTTAGCTAACTGCAATTCCAAGCTACTTGACTTTGCATCAAAATTTTGAAGTATTATCAATTATTAATAACGTTAATAAATCTCGATAATACGTGCAGATTCTTCAGTAAATAAGATAATATATACTTTTTTAAATATATATATAAAATGCTTACGGAATGAAGGACCTTGGCTATACAAACCTTATATATTTGCGAGTCCGGCTCGTTATACTTGCAAGCGTTGTCAAACATTAATATAAAATCGGACACCAATTCGTCCAAATTGTCATATCCATTATTCTTTAAAGTGGACGCTATCTTCTCCATGTGTATAGGCTGCTTTATCACCTCATAATAATCTGGATATTCATTTTTATTTGGTAATTTCATGAAAATTAGGGACAGCTGCCTCCCCTTTGCGTCGTGGTAATCTTTTATCGTGTCGTATAGGGTACGCAACTTTTGCAGATGAAGCGGTACTATCTTTTTCGGTCTCCTGAACATAGACGGGGGGAGAAAGAGAGAGAGGTAGAGAGAAGACTAAAACAAAATAAGCACTGTTACCTCCTTTTTTTTCGTATATATTATCGACATACCCGACGTTTCTGGTTGGGGTTGATGCGGAGGACTTGGACCTAGGAGTGTCCGGCAGGGGTCCCAACTCCTTCACCTTATCCATCAAAACTTTCTCCAATGTATTGGCGTCCTCATATATCAACGAGCCTTCCTCGTTATATTGGCGGCAATTGTTAAACATCAACTAAAGACGAGGGATTTCGTAAATATCTCCATCGCCAGCTGGTGTGATTTTTTTTTTAAATAATTCAAACGACAAATACCTTAAAGTCCTGTATTAATTCGTTCTCATTTTGATACTTCTCCACTTTGATATTGGCTTCGATCGCAAGCATGTCTATGGGCTCTGCTATCACTTGATAGTAATCCGGGTACAATTTTTTCGAAGGCTTCTCCATAAACATTAACATGGGCTGCCGACCGTCCTCGCACTGTAACACGATACGACACATGCTATACGTCGACCGAATATATCAAATGTAACGTATTTTGGAATTACTTACAACGTATTCTATGACACACTTGACCAATGCGTACAATCGCTTCTTCAGCGGTATATTGTCTTTGTATTTCCCCCGTGTCAGTAAATTCGAAGCGCGTTTAATCAATTTAGGCTGCTGCGAGCTGTTCTCGGATTCGCTGTCCGAATCGGAGTCCTACAGAGATAATGAAAGCTTGATATATTACATCCGCTTCTCGTGCAAAAATACTGTGATAAAATTATCGTCAATCAATTTATGCGGCATATTACCTGATCGAATTCTAAGAGTTCTTGTACTTTCTCTTGCATTATTTTTTGCAATTTAGCAGCACACTGTAATAAAACGGAAAATACATGTGAATAATTGTACTGCGATTACTGTATATTAAAGCAAACATTCCCTGAGATTTTTTATTCGATCGCTAAATTCTTCGAAATTTGACAAAAAATTATGAAGATCATTCATACGTTATTAATAATTAATTTTGTCTACTTTAATATTTTTGTATCATATATGTAATTAAATGTGATTGCAATTAACTTCAAATAAAATGTGTAAGCCACAAAATTATTACCTTGTATAGTCGAGAAGTATGCATGTTATATTTCTTAGCATTTTCAAACATGATATTCATATCTCCAGCTACTTCACTAACAGTACCATATTCACCTCTCTGAAAATCATAATTAAAGATAATTATAGTACTGACCTTCAATAGAAGAATATAGTATTAAAAAAAAAAAAAAAAAAAAATTATTCTATCGTGATATAATACATACCTTTATTTTTGTACGTATTTGTAATAAAGATATAGGATTCTTAATCGTCTTATAGTAATCAGGATATAATCTCTTTGATGGAAGCTTCCAAAAATATTCGCTCATCCTTACACCTGTAAGCAACAACACATAGTTATGTCATTATACCAAAAATTCTGTAACAAGATTATAAATTCATAATCACGGTTGCCATCTTAAATGAGTATTGTGCCGAACATGTATTAATGTTCTGCTAGAAAATCATTAATTTTAACCAGACTATTAAAAATTCTTTCAAAGTAGATATTCTCAAAAAAAAAAGATCAAAATTGGCTCTCCTGCCAAAGATGTTTTCAATGAGCCCAAAAAAATCATTGTTTACCCAAAGAGAAGGTTGTAAAAATTTAAAGCGCTCGCCCGGAGATTATTTTCGTGTGCCGGAAAGCCGGAGAGATTTGTTGAATAAACCGAAGTCTCTGGATGAAAACCAGAGAGGTGGCGACCGTGTTCATAATATTATTTCATGCATACCTTGATTATTAGGAGCTGTCCGAATGGTTTGAAACAGTTGCCATTGTGGATTATCAGCTTCCTCAGTCTCAGCAGGCTCTTCCTCCTCATCATCGCTCTCGTCATCTTCATCACGCAACGTCGCAGTTTGCGCTATTAAGGATTGCGCCATGGTACGACTGCCCCTCTTGCTTCTCGTCGACGGTGCGGTCGTAGCGATCTTGAGGGCGTTGCTGCCGAACCCGCTGTCCTGCCTTCTCGCGGCCGCGGTGATTATCTTCTTCAGAAGTTTGGCATCCTTGTAAATTTGCGAGCCAGGCTCGTTGAATTGACAGGCGTTACGGCACATGAGCATTAGATCTTTCTCCATGTCGCCGAGCGAGCTGTACGCACCCTCCTGAATCTTCCTCGCGATGGTCTTCAAGTCGATCGGTGTCTCGATGACGTCGTAATATTCCGGATAGAGCTGCGACATTAATTGAGATTGCAGATAAGCGACGGCTACGGTCAATTCTGGGGACGATTTAAGGATGGATTTAAAGGCGGACGAACCTTCTTGGATGGTTTGAGTTGAAACATAAGATGAAGCGGTCTGTTATTGTCAGTGGGATCAGTCGCCGTCATAACTGCTGCGAACAAATCTTCAAACTGCTGCATAGTTTCCTCATCGAGATTCGTTGAACTCTCCGAAGTGTCCTCCGCGTCGTCCTGCCGCGTCGTTACCTTACGCGCCTAAACATGGATCAATGGATTAATAATCTCATCGCAATGTATGGCGTCACATGCCCAACAACTGAGAACTCGAGTAAATCGTCAAACATTACCAATCTTCCAACTTTTAGAATGAGTTTTCCTTTAGGTTCTGGCTCTTCGTACTCTTCCATAATACGATTTTTAGTATTTACACACAATTCCCACAGTTCAGTCGCATCTTTGTATTCAGGGGAGGTACGCTACAAAAATTATTATGCATAACAGGAAGAACTCAATCGCTAGGAGGTAAATGACTAGCAGTAACAATAATTAACCTCTTATGCACTGCTCTGACGATTATTTAAAAACTAAAATGACACAATTGAGTGGAATAAGAGATCTTACCATGTAGAAAGCTTTGGCGTTGTTCACCATAAGCTGAATATCAGCAGCGAGGTCGTCCATATCGCGATACTCGTCGGTCTTGAGCTTTTGCTGCACTTTCAACAGATCTATAGGATTGGAGACAACCTCGTAGTAACCTGGCTCCTGCCTGCGTTTCGGCACACGTATGAACGCGTCGCACAGCAGGGATCCGTCCTCCTTCTTCTGATTACGAAGTATATCGTACAATTGTTGGCATAAGTCGCTCTGTACAAGGTAAAGAGATTATTAGCGCGTGTACGGGGTACTCGATTTATGCTAGAAATACAAGATCGCGGGGCGCAGGAAACGTCAGGAAGGCGCGCACGCACACACACACTCACAGGATCCAATTTTTTCCTCCTCTTCGTCGGCTCCGGCGGGATATCGTCGCCGTCGTCCTCGGCGCCGCGGCTCGCCACCGACGACGTTCTACGCCGCTTGTTCATCCTCGGCGTATCTTGAAAAAGTCACACAGGGTGTATACAAGTTGGACAGGTGATCCCTTTAGCGGTGTATCTACAACAGGGCGCCGCTACATCGTCCGCCTGAACGCTGCCGCGATCGCGACGTCGTGGGGACCGTTACAGGGGTTCCCTGTCGGCCGGCGGTAGGAAAGCACAAAATTTGTAAACAAATGTACACGGCGCGCATACACATACGTTCGCGTACGTGTGCGCGCGTGTGTGTGCACATAAAAAGGGTTCTTGAACTAAAACGCGGGGGCCTTTGCAGCACGTCGGATCGCCGCCGCGCCGCTACTATCCGAGGCGCACGACGTCGTCTCTCCCTGGTCCGCGGCGACGTGCGGCGCGGGCCAGGTCCCGGGGATGAGGTAGGACGCGGGGGTTTTTCCGCCTCTCACACGCGTATACTCGGCGGTCCCACGTTCCGACTCGCGTGCGCGTTAGTTAACGTTCTGACGAGTTGAATTCCTCGAAGGAGGAGAGAACGTCACCTATACGGCGCGCAGGAGGGAGGGGGGGGGGAAAGAAAGGGGGAGAGAGACGGAGAGAGAGCGAGCGAGCGCGAGCGAAGAGCACACACACGGTACTGGTAGCTAAAAAAAAAAAATCACGCCGCCATGATAAGTCGCCACTGCGCTTCGAAACGCGGCGGCCGACGTGTGCAGTCCACACGACGGGGCGCAGTGCCGATGTGGGACTTTTGAACGCCGTTTTTCGCCGCCCCTTACGCTAGCGACCATCGATTATCAACCCGGTGTTGTCCCGGGTTGTCTCCTCTACTCTCACCGCGTGCGGATTCGCGACACGGGACGGGAGGACGACGTTCGACGCACCTCCCCTCTCTCTTTCTCTCCCGCGCCCGGCCCGGGCCCCATCATCGCCTTGCATTCCAACCGAAATTTGCCGCCATATCCGGAATGCGCGAGTCCGCACTCCGCCGCCGCCGGAATCCCGAGAACGCCGCCGATACTCGACACGGCGATCCCCCGCCGCTCGAGGTATATCCAACACCGCGTTTTTTACCACTCTCGTCTCGTGTCTCTTTTTACCCCTCTCCCCCTCTCCCCGGGCTCTCACCTGTCCTCGCGCCCTTCTCACGAGAGGAGTTTCATTAATGCGCGAGACATATGTATGCGCGAAAATCCCTTCGAGAAGGCGCGAAACACGAAGCGTACACCGCGCTTCTCATCCGCGTTCCAGGATGACACACGTCTCGGCCGACGCCATGCTGCGAGCGGCCGCCGTCGCCGGATTCCGCTCGGTAAAACCGCAAGTGTTGTCTGCTCGACGGGTAAATTAAATCCGGGGATAACGCGGGAAGAACATTGACACACACTCTACTGTCGCGACATTTGTTTATCGACCGACGATATAAACATCTGGTTATATTATTAAACGTAGGACTTTTGATTTATGATTTATTATATAGCTGTTTCCTCATACATATATAATTATAAAATTAATATTATATTATTAGCTAACCGTATAAATTTTGAATTTCCAGATTGTATGCATAATTGGTCGAAACAAATCACATCAGGTATAGATCCTTTTGATACACAGAGTTTTGTTTCTATTTAATTTCTATACATTATATTAATGTGATTCATAATTATTACATAATTACAAATAAAAGGAAATTGCGCTAATGCAGACGCATTTATACTAAACTTGTGTGAAAGTCAGCAACACACAGATTTTCATTCTCTCGATGGTTTATTGAGAAAATTGTGTTTATAAAATAATAACTTTGGTAAGACCATTAGAGGAATTTCATATGTTAAGTTTCACTCTCTCTCTCTCTCTCTCTCTCTCTCTCACTCATACGTTGAATCTCCCGTAACATTGACCATCGCCAGGAAGGGGGAAAACATAGTGGAAATTTAATTAATTTACGCTTTAGCTTAAATTAATTACTATGCAACACACGAATCGTTTTTAACTTGAAAATGAAGATACCTCACACGTATATCTAACGAGTTAGTAAACTTTGTAAATCTGTAAAGTTTCAGGTATTCGTCACTTAACATACAATCCTCCTTTTATATATATATATATATATATATATATATATATATATATATTTGTTTAGAAAAAACACGATTCTCTTATAAAATTACTCCAAATATAATAGAAACTCGCGTTTAGACATTTTGAATTTCATTGCTCATTAAATTTATTCGCATAAAAATGTACCTTATCTTATAAATGCTCGTTCGTATCAAATAAAAAGTGAATGTAAAAAAATGATTCTGGAAGAATAAAAAAGCGGCAAAACCGTAAAAATCATTCGATATACGATCGATATACTCGAGCATCATATTCAATAAAGTACATTTAATCGATCCCTATAATACGACGGAAAATTATCGTTGATCTTCGAGACATGCATAATACGTAAATGCTGATAGTAGTAAATGAATAATAAAAGTTTCACTTCTAACGGAGAAACCGATCTCTATCATGGTTAGTCGAGACTAATTTACACGGTTGCTACAATCCTTTTATCTACATACAATTTTTCGCGTTGGTTGAATATCTTTAATCTATATTCAAATCCATGCTCTCTCTCTCTCTCTCAGCTTACGCTTCGTTCTCACCGTCAAGCTGGTAATGATAACGTCGAAGAGCGGATAGACGTAATCTCTCGGTTTCCAAAGCCTGCTCCAGCTCCAAGATTCGCACTTGCGCCTCCATTTCGAGTCGTTTAGCTTGATGTAAGCTCAGATTAGACATATCTAGATCTTCTGCAAAATTTCAGGGATACAGGAATATTAAGAAACGCGGTGCAAGCGATGGCGCGGCATGATAATTCGATTAATGTCCTCAAATTACCGTTCTCCTCGACAAGATGATTGCAGCTTTTAGCAGTCGCCACAACGTTCGCTGTAGCTTGAGTCACCTCTCTCGAAGCCTTAGAGAGTTCAGTCAAATTGTTACTATTTCTGTCAGCCTTTACTCTACTGGCAACCACCAGTTGCGCGGTGGATGCCGCAATTCCTTGCGAGGCAACAACCAACTGCTCGAATTTGCCGTTGCCCAACACAACTTTATCCGCCGCTTCTCTGTAACACAATACGTATGCACGCGTGTAAACTACGTTTGGAGAACCTAGATTAATTGCACTCTGGTCTATTTGGCACTTACAACAAAAAGTTTGCGCCCATAGCGATCGCTTTCGCCGCCGAGATAAGACCCTCAGACCACTGATGATTACGTTTGTAAAACTCAGTTGCGGAAACGGTTCCCTAAACAAAGTATCGTCATGATATCCAATTATAATTTTTTTGTGTCAATTATTTATGTCTACTACAAGATACAGATATTACAGTTCGCATGTCCAAACAATTGTTAAAATAAGCTCATCATACCCGTCCCTGTTCCACAATCTCTTTCTGCAGAAAGCGAGACTTCTGCACTAATTTTCTTATGCACTTCATTAGATCCGTGCAGGAATCCAAGATTTGCTCGTTCACTTTTAGTTTCAAACCCGAGTCCGCCGCGCGAGATTTATCCAACATGTCCTAATTGAAAGTAAACCGAAAGGAATCGAGATTAAAGGCTTGTTTTCTCACTTTCTCCCCATCTCGCAAGTATTCTTATCATTAAGCACCTGTATCTTTGCAACCGTTTCTTCTATAGCTTTATCCATACTCTGCAACTCGCTTTCTACTAAAGTTCCGATAATTTCCACATTGTTCTGAGTAGTCGATAACGTACTTATGAGAGACGAAATCTTTTGTAATTGACTTTTGACATTTGCAATTTGCGCACCGGTCATTGAGGACTTCTCTTTGACATAACTCAACATAATTAAACCTTGCGAGCCTAATTGTTTGCATTCATCGGCAAATCCTACAAGTGTACGACGAGTCTTATAGAAAGCGTTAAAAAAAATTGTTATATACACTCCAGAATATTTTTCGCAATTCTCATTTCAAAATGTCCAAGGGACAGTATTAATTTTTGGTCAACACTTTTCACGTTTCTCAAGGTAACATCTTGCCCCCAAAATATTTAAAGCATCATCATGCGATCGTAAGAGGTCGTAAAAGAACTTACTGTCGGCCAGACCAATATCCGTCGATGTATTCGAAGTAGATTTTGCGTATATCAGATAGAGAGCCAGAAAGTATGCGCTATGCACGGCGGTGCGAATTAACGTTTTTCCCTTCGTTGTATCGAGCATATAAGTGTTGTATGCCTCCTCCAAATCATTAAACGATTTTTCGGTCGGCTCGAACAAACTTGCGAGATAATCGGGCGTGCAAGTTAGCGCCGATATGGCCGGATTATCGATCGCATGCATCGCGTGATGCAAGATAGATTCCGCCTCCGATATAGCATTCACTGAAACAAACAATTTTTCCTTTACAGTCCTGAATTAATTTTAACAAATTTATTTCAGCAAGAATATTTATTCAATCGCATTATTACTCACGTAATAAATCGTACAAAATCGTGTTGGTCTCCGTTTTCATCTGATTATGGGACCGTTCGGCGTCAGTTTCCAGATTTACTATTCGTAAATCCAACTCTTCCTTTTGTACCAGCAAATCATGGAGATCGCCTTCCAAAGCCGTTTTCTCGGACGTAATAAAATCTATCTTTGCTATTAACGCCTACAACAAATTTTCTTATTAGCGCGCCTAGAATAATTAACAATTAAAGCATTCACTTAAAAACAAAATCCTACCAAATTTTCAGTTTGAGCAGCGTCAAGTTTCTTCCTCACATCCTCCAAATCCTCGCGCGCCTGCGCCACTCTCTGCGTCTCCTGTTCCGTCGACGCTTGCCCTTGAAGCAACTCTTGCAATCGCTCTTCCGCTTTCAACGTCCGACGTTCAGATTGCTCTCGCTCTATCTTTATTCCTCCAAATTCTTTGTCGAGTTCAGCTTTCTTTCGTGTGTAAAGATATCGTGGGTAAAACAACGAATATGATAATCTTTCTTTTTTATCACCGATTTTTTATCGATATCTCAAATACGTACCTTTCTGATCAAACCGATATGCTCTTCTCTCAGTTTGGAATAAACATCCTTGAGTTTCTTAAACTTTTCCTCTAAAACTTCATTTTTTCCTTAAAAACAAATTTAACGAGAATAAAATTAATCATTTAGAAACATTTAAAATGCACGATTTTTAATAAATAATGCACAATCTTATAAAATCGTAAAAGAGATAAATTAAAATTTAACCAACCTTCAATTTCTTGAACTTTTAGTACCGTAGCTGCGTTTTCCTTTATTAATTTCTGACAAGTCTGCTTCTCCATTACAATCTCGTTACTCTAAAATATTTGCACAACAATTAGTTCGCGAAACAGAGTGGAGTTATTAAAATTGCGTGATAAGTTGCGCTTACTTTAGTAGAAAGAGTCGACTCCAATTCTAGAACACGATTTCTAAATTCCGCAACTATTTGCTGATGGTCCATTAACAAGTGATTTACTTCTTGCCTCTGACGAACATTTTCTTGATACAAATGATCGATAAGGCTGTCTCTGAAAGAGCACATATTTGTGCAAGAGAAAAGATATACAAAAGTTATAATCGTGTGTCTTGTCCATTTCAATTAGGAAAAAATAATACAAAAATACAAATAAATACAGAAAAAAAGAAAGAAATGTTAATCTTGTATTACCTTTCTGCAAGAGTATCAGGAGATATTGAGCCGTTTCGCGTATTCACAGAATCCAACTGATCGCCCGTCAACGACCCTGTATCGGATGTATCGATAAGGTTTTCTATGGCAGTCTCGGCATCTATAGACGCTTCGGGCGGAAGTACCACTATCGGCGTGACGTACGTTCTCAACTCGGCTTGTATTAAAAAGTTGGGTGGCTTCTGAAATAAATACAATAAATGTGATATATATAACGCGCGAAATTCTCTCATATATATTAATTAGCTGATTAAACACCTTACCTCAGGTAACGACGGAATTGCTATCAAATGTTTAAAATACTGCATATGTTTGATGGTATTGTAAAAGCTCTTCAGCTCGTGGAATTGCTTCGAGAATCTATCGCGGTGTCCGGTTAACGTGTCCGCCGGCAGCGCGCCGTGGAGTTTGAACAGGATTTTCACACAGCAATCGTACAGCTGCGACGCGTCCTGGATGCACGGAATTAAAGGCGCGAGTCGACACTGGCCGCACGGTGTCATCGAATTCGATCGGGATAGATCCAGAGAACCAAAAACTGCGAATAGAGAATTCAATCTTTGACTATATAAGTATGGACTGATAGTAATTAACTTCACACGTGTCGCCAAGCTGAAAGATGTAGACTCCACCTCAGTCAGTAATTTTCTGCGGGGAGGGGGAAGGCTCCTGTGAAATCAGCGTGTTTACGACGTGTAAAGAAAAGGTGCTGAGTTTGTTTTTAATTTCATTCCGTCGATTTGAGATTTTTTTTGGCTCCCTATCAATTTTCAACATAACATTTAATACATTTTGACAGATATTTGATATTTTTTTTACTGACTGGGGTGGAGCCTAAAAATCGAAGTTCGATACCTCAACTTCAGCTCGGCGACACTGGGCATATGTTTTTTACATAGTAAAATCGGGGGGACTAGCAGTCCATATTTATATAGTCAAAGAATTCAATCAACGCGCTGCTCTGTATAGAAAGTTTATATTCTCAAACGAGACCATGAGCGATTGCGGAATATATCAAACACATTAAGTTTGGGCGTACCTGCATGCTGCAAGTTCAAGATGTCGTCCATATAATCGAACATTTCGACAGACATCTGGAAGCTAAAAGAATAAATAAATTATACATATAAATACCATTACATTCGTTAAAGTTGTGAAAAAGAACGTGACTCACTATATATTAATATCATTTTCTCCAATTGCTTCGAGCTCTTCCGGCGTTACTTGCAAATTCCCCGGTAAGCGCGGATTCCGCTTGTGATAATCTAGTTTAGTTATTAGCAGTCTTGCGTACAGCTGTATGAGACGACCGTAGCCCTCTCGGAGGTGTTGCCAGAGCTTCCCGATGTCCTCCAGCTTGCCGCGATACCGCTGGGAATCGACGACGACCCGGGGATGCCCCTCGCGCAGCACCTTGTGCAGAACATGACAAAATTTCCACGCAACGATCTGATTCTCCTGCAACGGTTGTCTCAGCATATACGTCCAGAAGATGCTGCCGCTCTTCTCTCGGTATGTACCAATAATGGCACCTGTTTCGCTCTTATAAGGAACTTTCCTCTTTCTCTCTCGGTTGCACATCTCTCAGATATGTATTAATAATAAATATTATGGGTATATTATGTTTTTTTAAAATTTTTTTTTATTTTTATTAGAAAAAGGATACTTCGAACATGTTTCTCCTTGACCGGCGTCTCCGTCGCGTTTACGGCTTTCCCGATGCTAATGCTCTATAAACAACAATCATATGTTTGCGTGACAAAAAAAAAATCAAGAGGGATGAATAATTTAAGTTTCACCGGGTGGATATCCGAATGATTTTTTCTTGCTAACTTTTTTTTTAAAGGGACGCTCCGCGGGTGCCGTCTATACATAATTCCCAACTAATTCAGGATATGAGATAATTGTGCGATACTCCAACGTGTATATAGCGCGATCTCTTTGACTCACCAGTTGATGAAGCTGTTTATCAGTCAGCGGTATTGTGGTCATGATGATAGCATAATAAATTCACCGGAGGAGAGAAGGAAAAGGAGGATGTGGTCGAAGGCGCGCGTGAAACGATATACCGCTCTAATAATATCGGCGTCGACGCAAATCCGGATATATACGCGCGCTTCCGTCAAAATTCACAGGTCGGCTCGTGTCATTTCCGACGTAGGGCCGACGTAGACTTTTGCGGTATGCGTGTATTATCTGCGAAGCTGCAAGTCGAAAGTTATAACGTTACTCGCAATTATCACGTGTAGGAGAAGAGAATGGCAATGGATACACACACACACACACACACACACATACAGACACACACATACACGCCGCTCTCGCGTTGTCCGCGCGAGAGACCGGGATGGAAAGCATACACACGACGGCACATTCGCGGGGGCAGCTGCTCGGAAGTAAGGGGGCCCCCCTCCCGAGTTGCTTGACCTCTCATCTCAGCGGGTGCGGCGTACCTGCTGCTGAAGCCCCCGAGATCCGGGCGCGGCGAACCCCGCGGCGCGGCTCAAGTCTGTCGTTCTCTTCTGCTCGCGATCCCCTCGCCGGGATGGCTGCGGTGACATGTTCGCGCGACGACACCACGTCGGCGATTCCCCGTCCGTCCCGTGTGTCCGTCTGGCCCGTTCACTCACGAGCGTGACAGCCGCGAGCGCGTCATTCCGCGTGCGATTCCGCTCGACCCGCCGACGTGGGTGTCACCGTCATGCGAGCGGATCTGCAGTGGAGCGTTGCGACTGGCGACGACTTTTTTCTCTCTCCCGAAGTCTCTCGAGTCCGCGAGTTTACTTCCTTCTTCTTCTCTGTGTCTCTCCTGCGTACCGACGACGGTCGAGCGTTGGAGGGACGACGGATGACAGATAATCGACGCGTACACACACGTATACAGAGTGAAGAAGAGAGAGAGAAAATTGTGATAACAAATAACCACGAACACGCCACACCGGAAAGCCGTTTACGGGATACATAGAACGCCGTGCGAACGGCGATACGCCACTACGCTGCCATCGAACGGCGCACGAGATAAATCCTTCCTCCGGGGAGAGTTTCTCTTACCGACGTGTTTTGTATATAATTTTTAAATATATCATTAAAAAATTTTTGTAACACAAGATCTCTACGTACAAGTTTGTTTCATGTTGATAAATATTTCCAGCTGTTTTAATTTTAAGTCATTAATTTTAACAATTTCCAATAAACGGACTCTTTTCACGTAATTAATTGTTAGATATGTAATGATCTATCAATTCCTGTAAATTTACCGCTCTGTCTACTCAATTCCTAAATTGTAGAATAGGATATACGTGCATTTCTTCCACATTGTGCTTCGCAAACAAGTGTATTAATTATAGAAACAGGAAAGATATGTGAACGCATACAACCAACTTTTCCTCAACAATTTTAACAGTGAACAAAACAGTATGTAATATACAAGTACACAGCCATTTTCTGTTGTATTGTAGGCTTACAATAGAAACATCACACTTTCATTTTACAATATAATTAAATTAATGTATCGCAAAGTCATTAAAAACTTAACAACGTAACGATAAATTGTAGCACGAATGCTCGAATAAATTTAAAAGATACGGACAAACCTGGTGCCCTTTTACTGCAAAGTATTTGTAAAAAAAAAATATATATATAATGCACCGATTCGAATGAGTTAATCGCTGAGTCAAGACGCATACAATAGCACAATTATCATAATTTATTCCCCGCGGGCGATAAGTCCGTTCACTTCTGGTTGAAGGAATTCTGCTACGATAGCCGATACCATTTCGTTGAGAGTGCCTTTCAATTTGTTTAAATCCCTAAAAGCAAAATGTTACATCGTACAACGTGAAAATATTAAATTTCTACATACAAAGCAAGCTTTAAAAGTAGGCTGTAGAAAATATATCATTAAATTATAAATAAAGTACCAGTAGAATTAAATAAAGCAAGACAGGCATGAAGAATATTTTTGCAAATATGTAGTGCTCGCAAAGAACTTACTCTCCGGGTGATCCACACAATTCATTGTAGTATTTGATTTTGGGTTCCGTGCCACTGGTCCTTAAAGTACTAACCAATCCATTTTTAAATGTGAACGTGATCATTTGGCTAGATTTCGATACAGGCAGAACTGCCTTATTGTCGGGTTTCGTATTGTCGTATCCGGTTGTTAAGTCTCGAACGCCGCTTATTGTATACTTTCCTTTAAGAATTCCGGTTGGGTACTGCCATTAAACAAGTTAGAATTAATTATATTATTAGAATCTTTGCGTGAGAAAAGGGAAAAAAGCCTAGATAAAGAGCATAAGACTATATTGAGAATTTTCAAACGTCTTAAAAAGAATTCCTATTTTTTTATATGCATTAATATCTTGTTATTTGTTATTACTGATTGCGAGATGGCGAAAGAAGTGCAAATGAATCTGTTTTTCGGCCGAAGCAATTAACACAGTCCTGATTAATACAGTAATTAAGAGAAACTTATCTTGAGTATATACTTACTACTTGTATCTGTTTCATCCTCAAGAAATGGTGTGAGATGATATAACGATAATACTACTGGAATAAACAAAACAGCGAGAAGCACGGAAGGCAGTAGCGTTAATGATATAACAACTACGTTTGTATACTTGCCGTAGACACTATTATTTGTCATCTTAACAAGCATTGGTACAGAAACGAGAGAGAGAGAGAAAAGAAAAGGAAAATGTAAATTAAGCAAATTCCTTTAGCAAGTAATTTTGCTCGACTGTTATTATATACACGCCCAAGAAAAAAGTAGTTAATGCACTACAATACAAATCAATTTGTTAGACATAAATATAATTGAGCACCAAGGTGTAATAAATCCAAACCAAAAACTGAACCAAGAGAATAACTTTCAATACACACCACTTTACGTTTTACATCGTGTTTATTATTAATTTATCACGAGAGAACAGCGATAAAGCGCCATTGTCGACACAACTGTCACCTAGGATGACACATGCAGAAATACATCGGCGCGTCGAGCTTTATTACACTTTCAAAGCGGTTAGGCCAGTTTACGCTACCTCATGCATCACACATATACTTGTTGACCTTGCGAGGCATATACCATTAGACGCAAATTAGAATACCGCTTATAAAAGCCGGCGCTCGCCGTTGTATTCGCGGGAGAAAACTAGCTTTACATAATCTCTGCTACATCTCTATATCAAGTATATTTTTACACCGTTTGAAAGATATCTCGTTTTTGCTAATCGGAACTGCTATCAGACACGGCTTGTCAGATAAGTCCTTTTATAAACGTCTTAAGTAACGTGTTTGCGAGTGACGCAACTGCACATGCTGTGCAAGATTTATTTTACGCATAAAATTTTATTTACAACTATTTACACGATTATGTACATTTTATTTTTTATTATTTTTTTTCATATCTTCAATGACATACTTTTTGTTGTATAGATATAAATCAAGTCGTCGAAGTGCCAACGTTATAGATGGCAATTCAGATTTAGCACAAATTAGCATGCAAGCTATTTTCCCAAACTTTATTATTAGACAGAAGAAAAGAATACCCCTTTTAGAACGCAATAGAAATTAAAATAGTACTCACTACATCCGGTTTTCCCGAATAATTCCTCAGTCGTTCAAATATCGCCTTGATGGTATCCGGATCGTGGCATATCCAATAGGAATTATCGCTGATATGATGGCCGTATCTGTGTATGTCGTGAAATAAATGGGATTTATTAATATTGCGTTAAAAATCTGTTTCAGACTTTACATAAACGTGACGTAACGTACTCCTCGTATATCTCCGCCAGCTTATCAGATAAGGTCAATCCTATCGTTTCGAGATAAGCCGCCAATTCGGCTACACGTACACCGGCGCTAATGCCATCCTTATCCAAGACCTTGGAGCCGCACATGAAGCCTATAGCCTCTTCGTACGCGAACAAAATGTCCTTATTATCCTTCATTAGTTCTATAGCTTTGTTGCCCATCCATTTGAAGCCCGTCAGAGTTTCCTACCAAACGATATTCTTTTGAAACTTATATTATCCAATTTTTTTGCTGTATACATATATATATATATATGTTAAAGTACAAACCTCGAAATTAAAACCTTCTTTCTTACCCATTGAAGCTAGGATTTTGCTGGAAACGGTGGACGCTAACATGTACGTGTTACTCATATCGATATCGGGATGTATCACTTGATAAGCGTGAGTCATCCACCAACCCAGTAACGCGCCAAGTTCATTTCCAGAGAAGACGTGCCATTCCCCGCTGTAAGCACAATGAAAATGCATTCTCATCTATTGCCCGTTCCATCAACAGTTCAATCTAAATTTATTGCGAGTTCGCAAATACCTCTCCGTCTTCGTCGCGCACGCAAGTCTATCGGCGTCGGGATCGTTGGCGAGTATCACGGACGAGTCGTTTCTATTTGCCGTCTTTATGCTAAGATCCAGAGCGCTCTTTCCTTCCTCCGGATTCGGAAATTTCACCGTGGGAAATTCCGGATCCGGCAGCTTTTGCTCCTCCACTGTTACAAACGGCTGTGAAGCAAACAGGACGATGAGTATCCGTTTGTTTTCTCGAAAAACGTTGAAACTGCGTTTCGGTATACAAAGTGTGCTACCTTAAAGTTTGCTGCCTCAAACGCGGCGATCATATACTCCTGTCCAACACCGTGCATAGCGGTGTACGTGAATTTCAACGGGGTATTTCTATTGACCTCGGGATACAGAACGTTATCCTTTAAGTCTCGATAGTAGTGCTGCATAATCTCGTCTTGTGGATCTTTGTAGTAGGAGCTCTCGTAGATCTCGCTCACGTCCCACGAGGACTCGAGCGGCACGAGATTGTTCAGAATGTAGCTTTGAATCTTCTTGTCGTGCGGCGAGATGATCTGCGCCCCGTTCTCCCAGTAGACTTTGTATCCATTGTCGTCTTTGGGATTGTGAGAGGCGGTCACCATGATGCCGGCCGCGCACTTGTATCTCAGAATAGCGTAAGGTATAAACGGCGTGGGGCATATCTTCGAAAATAAATAAACCTTAATGCCGTTGGCTATGAGGATTGCAGCGGTCAATTCGGCAAACCTGAAAGATTAACAGAGATCCTCGATATACATCTCGAGTTGGATCACAGTACAGCCGCGAACGGGGCTGTACTCACCTTTTGCTGTTGTAACGACCGTCGTATCCTATCACGACGCCTTTCAGCGCGACATCGAATATCGTGTCCGTCAAATACTTGATTAATCCTTGACCGGTTTGCACGATGACTAAATCATTCATTTGGCTGTAGCCCGGTCCCATACGGCCCCTGAGACCCGCGGTGCCAAATTCGAGTCTCTTGAGAAACAGCTTTGACAATACTTTGATCTGCCCCTTGTCCAAGTACTCGAGTATCTCATCCTCTGCTTTCGGATCCTGCCATAAATCAAGAATCAAAATGATACAATTAAAATATAAATATTAATAAAAGAAGTAAAAAAGGGCCAACGAGCCAAAGCTTGGGTGTTATATCGCTCATATATATTGGATACTCAATTGGATATTCAATACATATTGGAGCGATATAACACCCAAGCTTTGGCTCGTTGGCCCATTATTTGAATAACAATTTGTTATTCAAATAATGAATTTGTTAAATTAATAAATACATATTGGAGCGATATAACACCCAAGCTTTGGCTCATTGGCCCTTTTTTACTTCTTTTATTAATATTGGAATAATTTGGAGCCTTGACTTTAAATTTTATTTTAATTTTAAAATATAAATGTAACTTGAGTGCATTTATCGCGATTACAAATTATCATATTGAAAATAAAATCCTGAATTTATTAGCCAGATATATACCTTGTTCCACTGCAGCCATTCGGCGATCTTGCTGTCCAAATTACTGTCGCCGGTGTTCGCCAAACGGACAGCCATGGTGCTTCAAGCTAAACAGGTGAATTACAGGTCCTTCTTGATCGAGTCCTCGCGACTCGTTTATCAACGTAACTCTTCTCTCCGATAAGCGGAAGCGTCCGAATTACTCCTGCGCCCGCAGCGTGGTCCACTTTCTCCAAATTTTCTGTAATCCGCATACGCAACACATCGTGTTCGAGATTAGGGCACGCGGGGTTGTGCAATATCGACGATAATTATTCAGATAAGACAGAAGAGCGTACTCGAGTGATAACGGGTAATGTGCAATTTCTCCTCGTCCCGCTATCTATAATCCCGTATCGATCGAAGTGGTCTCATTGATATCGCGGCGCGGCGAAGTAAAAACGCGTACGCGTCTCACGCTCGTACATCATTCGTTCCCGAAACGCGGTCGTATAGGTTACGCGAGTGTCGCCGCGCGACTTCCCGCCGCGTACCCTCGCGGCATCCGTTTGTTATCCCAGGCACCGTGAAATTGTCTCGTCTCTAATCGCGCCTAATTGAGAAGCTCGAGGGAGCGGAAGATGCGTTTGAATTTACCTCCAATCTCGGGGGGAGGCGGCTAACGTCAAACCGTCAAAGGCAATATAGGCCTCCTCTGCTCCGAAAGACGCCGGGGACGGCGTGATCCATCGATAAGGGAAGATATCGGCGGCAATAATGTGCGGCCCGTCGAGTACACGCGCGGTTTTATCGCGCGGCGCGCATATATATATATATAATATATTTGCACAAATGTGACAGAGCTGAGCCTTGACGGTTTTTTTTTCTTTTTTTCCTTACTCCGACCACGTGCGACACGGCGTGAACGTTTCCGCGGTTTCACGCGTATTACCGTCCCCCGCATATCAAGTAAAGCGATCGATTGTCGCGATACAATCTCTCTCTTTTTTTTTTCTGAATAATCGCTTACGATACGCGGGCGTGACAAAGGCGCGCGTGCGAACGCGGTGCGCAGTTAGGTGAGCGATAAAAACGTCACATGTCTCGCCGTTTTCTTTCATAATGTTGAATAAAATGAATAAAATAATTTGCAGGCTCGGCTCCCAGGAACGTACATACAACACATTCTGCGTCGCGTACACATGCCTCGTGTGTCTGAAGTCAGCCACGATCAACGGTCGAGATTAGATTTGTTTTTTTTTTATATATAGCGAAATTTTATGTATTTTTCGCCTTTCTTCTTTTTCTCTCCTCTCCAGTCATGTAGTCCATTTCAAGCTCAGACAGTGAAATGAGCGCAGCCACAAATAAAGCGGTTTTCTTGGAATCAATATAAGGACACGATCGACATATGATATGATACACTGAAACTCCCATTAATTAGTCTAATTGACTTTCTACTTCTACTTGACAGATCTGTTCGTTTATAGAATAATTTTTTAATCGGGTCCAAATTTCCTGTATTATTGCGACTGTATTGTTGGAAGACAGCCGGCCCTGCGTAATTTTTTGCGGCCATCTTTCTGGGCGCCCGGAGAATAATTGAGGACATTATCGACTATCGATATAATTTTAATTTAGCTCGCACGTAATCCCAGATAACCACGTAGATTCACGATTGTCACACAGATGCTTCGTAAATCGACATATTTATTTATGACGCAGTAAATAATATGACGCTGCATCTTTTCCACCGTTATCATCCGCGCGGATAACATAAAGTCGAGATCTCCGTTTCCTGCATTCGCAATATTTAATTTATTTTCTTTTCTCCTATGATACATCATGGAATGACAGGCTTGTGCTTTTGAAAATTCGGCATCTCAGTGACCGGGCGTTTTTTTGACCAAAAAAACCGAGTGTTCATTCACATACGCATGTATACGTATGACGTATGTGTGTATGTACAGCAGTGTGTAGTTGCTTGCTCAACATACGCATACAAGTTACCGCGTGAGGAGCTGACGCGCGAAAGTGAAGGTCTAGGGCACACGACCAAAGAGATTACATATACACACACAACGCCACGCGGCGAGCGAGTCGCGCGGGATCGCGCGAGAGGGCGCCGGTGATCGTCATCGAGGAGCAATCGAGGAGACACACTCGGGGCGCCCACGTATGTTTTCCCGAGGAGGTGTTGTTGCGCCTTGTTGCGCCTCGTTTTTACACGCATCCGCCGCGACGGCATTGTCGTTCCCGTCGACGTCGCGGTTTTTTTTTTTTTAATCGGTTTATTAAGTCGGGTAAGATCTAATGTACGCAAGCCTGTGTGACCTGATCGCGTCGGCGATCCGCACAGGGGACGTCCGTCTCCCCCATTCACCTATTTGTCCTCTCGCTCTTTTTTCCCCTCCCTTTTCCCTCCCGCGGCGCTCCCGATAATCGCTGTTTTTCTCTCCGTGTTATCGTTCTTCTTGCGCGTGTCGCGCAATGCCAACGTCGCGCCGCCGACGATGTCGCGGATTTCGGCTGTCACGTAGGTCACCCCCCGCACGGAATCCGCGCCGCCCCGCGCGTTCAGAGTCTCTCTCTCTCTCTCTCTCTCTCTCTCTCGTGAGTTTTCCCGCTCCGTTCCGCGAAATCTTTTCTCGGAGCCGTCTCGCGGGGGAAGACAAAACCCCTTCGGGTCTTGCCCCGTTCTCGTGTTCCGCGACACGCGACAAACAACTCCGAGCGACCGCGCGACTACGCTCATCCGATACGGTATTTCGTAAACACGCGAGCGCAGCCATTGGCCGTCCCGTTCTGTCGGGTTTCGAGCGTACACACGGTGCGATATTCGGCAATATGGTCGTGTGCGTAAGGGAAGTACCTCTCTGATTTTAGATCTCAGCGTCGTAGGTAGTTGTCCGAGCCCCGTCATCCCCGCCGAGTCCTTCGACCCCGCCGAGATCCACCGCCGACCATGAGCTGCGTGCGCTGCTGCCTGATCGGCGCGGGTCGCTTAGCTTCCTCGAACCATGTCATCAGTCATGGTGAGTAATGTTTGCGAACACAGAACCTATGTGTGTCTATCTTGAGTTAACAGCTGAAATTGTCGAGCTATTGAAAGGGATGACGTTGGCAACTGGAGATTTAATGAGACGTTATTGCTTGCGATTGCGACAGTGCACAAGATCGTCAGGGTCGTCGTGGCCAGCAGAGCTCTGACGATCAGCGGCAGCTTGGGCAAGACCCCGACGGAGCCCACGCCACCCTCCAAAGACACCGTCTCGCCCAGCGGATCCTCGAGCGGTGGTGGCACCGGTGGCGGGAAGAAAAACACACTCACCTGTCCCAAGTGCGGAGATCCCTGCACGCACGTCGAGACGTTTGTCTGTAAGCAGAACGGTTGTTGAGTTTGGAGTTTAAAGAGTTCGTAACGCGCGTCAGGTTGTCCGTAGTCCACCGCGAAGACTTGTATTTACGTTCAGATCTTTATACATGTATACTAATGTTACATTCTAACGCAGCATCTACCATTTTTACAAATAACACAGCATCCACGAGATTCGTCAAGTGCGAGAAGTGCCATCATTTCTTCGTTGTGCTGTCGGAGATCGACTCGAAGAGGAGTTTGAAGGAGGCGCTCAGGCCGGAGGATGGCAAGCAAGGATTCTACAGGAAGCCGCCTCCACCACCGAAGAAGGTAAGGTGGTTTTAATTCTGATTAATTTGTATAATTACATATACAGATTTTATTAATAAAACAAAATGCGTTTCGATTCTATTTTAGTTTCAAGAAAAAATAATGCAATGTGATATTTTCAGATATTTGAGTATCTGAACAAACACGTTGTGGGCCAGGAATATGCGAAGAAGGTGCTGAGTGTTGCCGTCTACAATCACTACAAGCGAATTTACAACAATCTGCCAATCCAAAACTCGCAGGCGCAAACTAATGTCAATCCGGTCAGCACGCAGGAGACAAATCATCCCTTCACTCATAGAGGTCTTCAACGTAAATAACAGTGCCCCAGTATTGTAAATTGTTAAGAAATAAAATATGTAATCTGCATATTATAATTGGAACTTCTCATAAAATTGAAATATAGTTTAAAACTAATTTAATTAATGATTTCTTACAATAGTGAAGCAGATTGCGATTCGATGCAGCAATATAATTCCCATAATATGCTCCCTCATAGAAAAAATATATTACTTCATGCGATTATCGTAAAATGTCTTTTTTTTTGCTGCAGACTTACTGCATATATCAGGCATCGGAAATCCGTTTCCAGGAGTCGGGTTCCAGCATACAGTCAATCCGGGAAGCGAGCAGAAAGCGAGCAGCCAGTCGGCGCCTGGATCGGCTATACTGGACAGCAAGCAGCATCAGTTGAAACTGGAAAAGAGCAACATACTGCTGCTCGGGCCTACGGGCTCTGGCAAAACGTTGCTCGCGCAAACGATAGCGCAGTGCCTGGACGTCCCGTTCGCCATCTGTGATTGCACCACTCTCACGCAGGCCGGCTACGTCGGCGAGGACATCGAGAGTGTCATAGCTAAGCTGCTGCAGGACGCCAACTACGTGGTGGATCGCGCTCAGATGGGCATCGTCTTCTTGGACGAGGTCGACAAGATAGGCGCTATCCCCGGTATCCATCAGCTGCGCGACGTCGGCGGGGAGGGTGTGCAGCAGGGGATGCTGAAGATGTTGGAGGGAACGATAGTGAACGTACCGGAGAGGAATAGCTCGAGAAAGTTGCGGGGGGAGATGCTTCAAGTGGACACTACGAATATCCTTTTCGTCGCGTCGGGTGCGTACAGCGGTCTGGACAGGTTGATAGCGCGACGCAAGTCGGAAAAATATCTCGGATTTGGTGCGACGCCCGCGATCAAGAACCCGGGCAGGCGGGCGGCGACTTTGGCCGATGTCGCCAACATGTCACCTTCCACCGAGAGAGACAACAAGGAGAAGGACATGCTGTTGCAACAGGTGGAAGCGAGAGATCTCATCGACTTCGGCATGATACCTGAATTCGTTGGCAGATTCCCCGTGCTCGTGCCTTTCCATACCCTCGACAAGGAGATGCTAACGAGAATTCTCACCGAACCGAAAAATGCCATCGTACCTCAATATCAGATGTTATTCTCGATGGACAAGGTAGAGCTTAATAATTTCACCTTCATGATAGTATCAAGACATAGATAGCATCAAGACTGAATCTGTTTGAATTAAAAAATCACAATAGTTGTTAATTGGAAATCAAATTCTAACAAATTGTATTGGATTTACGCAGGTGGAGCTGACGTTTGACGTACATGCATTGAATGCAATTGCCTCTTTGGCAATGGCAAAGAAAACGGGAGCGCGGGGTTTGCGAGCTATAATGGAATCGCTGCTTTTGGAGCCTATGTTCGAAGTACCGGGGAGCGACATAGTGTCCGTTCACATTACCGAACAGTGCGTGAAGGGCGTCGAAAAGCCTCAATATGTAAAACGAGACGACAGCAATTACGACGACGTTCAGCAGGCGCAGCATGTACATAATTAACAAATAATTAAGGAATGCGACACTTTGGTATAACTGTTCCCTTATCGGTAGATAAACAATTTTTTAGACGAAAATTAAATTAAAACATTCGCGTACAAATCGCTATTTTAATTATTTTATAATGGATATAATATATTCTATATTATATCCATTATATATTATAATGGATATAATATATTCTATATGTATATATATATATATATATATATATATATACACATGAATAATTATTTCATGTAAAAAGAAAATAATATGAGAACAACGCATACATAGTTTTCAAACTGTCCTGTATATTTAGTATTTAGAATATTTTTTAAATTATAATTAATTTTTTGCTACATTGAATTTCTATCGATTTTGGATATTTTATGTACAATATTGGACATATTGTTTGCTGCATTATTAATTATACATATATTTTTGAACGTACCAAAGGAAGGAATATATGTAGATACATGTACTCCTTCATATATATATATATTTTTGTTTCAAAGAATCTCGAAAATTATTTTATAATAAATCCACATCTGTTGCAAATAACAATAATAGATATGTGAATGCCAATATATTTAATTACTTGATTTCATGATAAGAATAATATCGCAAACTGTAAGTCCTGTATCTTATGTTTTGCCCACTTGGAACATGCATTATATAAATACCTCTTCCAAGAGAAAGTGTCGCATAAAAGTATAGACAATGTCAGAATAATGAAAATATACAGACCTAATTCTTACTTGACAATGAGAGAAGTGTAAATAAATTTTGTATCGTTTAATTCATTCATATTGCAGGAAAAGTCAAAAAGTACATAATAGCATTCCACTCAAGTTCATCCAATCAAGTTTTGCATCCTGCATGCATTTATTGATGGTAACATCGAAAGTAAAACGGCGTAATACAGGCGTTCATATCTAGTGATATAATATCATAAAGAGATTAATGAAATTAAAATATATATGCACATTCATATCAGCGTCATTGAATCCAATTTGGCAATTTAAATGCTACAAATTTGATGCGATGAAACGAACTTCCATTATGATGTAAATTGATACAATTCACACTGACCTAAGGTACGGAAACAAAAAATTTGAATCGATTAAATACAAAATTGTAAAAGGCCGTATAATAAAGAGGATTTTAATGTCACCACTCATAAATTTTCCTATATTGTCATGCCAGGATTGTAAAGAGATTGCTATTGTTACGCGTTGTTTAAGAAAAAAAATTAAGAAAAAGATCATCCTTGTAGTACAATAATTTTAATAAACATAATGTTAGTACTCGTTCTCTCGACAATGGGATAACATCAATCAACAAGAGAAGACGAAAAGAAAGTGAAGAACAATATAAAAAAAAAAACTTATTTTTGTCGAAATACAATAGGTAGAAGTGTTTATGTGTAATATATTGTACATAGCATGGCAGATTAGTGGAAAGGAAGGTGTGTATGATATGCGAATTTATCCATTTGACCATAGAGTATATACATCTTTGCTAATTACTGCTAATTTACTTACTGATTATAAAACTATACAAAAGAAGAAAGAAAAAAAAACCAGGCTGTGCAAAATATAACACCGAGTGAAGACACTTGCATAGAATTTTTTTCCTAACTCTTTCACAGTGATCTGATGTCCTATAGATAGTAATTCTGTATTTGTAATAAATGTACGATATGCAACTGCAGTATATACTTGGATTTATTTACCTTGTAAACAATTTATATACCGATGTACATAAATAATCCTAAAGTTACACATAAATCGCATTACATAATACATATGTAGAAATTACTGAAAATGACTTACGAGATTGAGATCTACAAATATTGTCCATATTTTTATACTTAACGTTCTAAGAATTTTTATTTAGAACTCTATTTCCTTTAATCTTTTAATTGTAAAATGCATTAATCCGCATTAATTGTAAAATGTACATGATGATAGATGACGAAAACTCTTATTATCAACTGCATAGAAAAAATAACGTTTTGTAATCTACAGCATCATATCTTCATGTTCAAAATCATCAAAGAACTTGGAAATTATCTTTGTCTAAATTGTATCTTTTACAATCATTAATAAAGGCAAATAATAAATAATTCTCTATTATTTTACATTTTTTGTTAGAAGTCTTTTACATTTTGTCATAAATATGATGATTTTGGTTTTATTGATTTATTGTTAAGATTATCAAATGCACATTATTTACTTTTAAATATTACTTTTATAAAGAAACACGATTAAATCTGAATAATTCAAGTTAACATTTATACTAAATTCATTATCATATGTGTATTATTCTGTTTCGTTTATACAGCTTTGTAAGTATTAATTAATAGTTCCCATCGGCGGGAAGTTTCGAGAAAGATAATGAAAGCAAAAATCTCACTGAAGAATCTGCCATAATCAAATAATCTTGGTGCTATGTTACGTGCCGCGACGCAACGACGCCGCACTTTATCGATAGGTCCTCTTCAGTCCCTAAGCTGACCCTATGTTTGGGTCCGTAACCCAATATGCCTAACCGTAATAAACATAAGTACTTATACCCTTCGATATCTACTGTTTATTTACTTTATATAAACGCTCCACTCGCGAGACTCTAAACGAAGATCTCTCTTGAGCGAACAGTTAGTTAGTTCTGTGTCGTCTCTCGTAGCGAATACACCTCGCTTTATAATTGTCCAGAATAAAGTATTTCGTAAGTGAACAGTTGTCTATTTACTTTGATACCTTACGTGGCTTCGGCTTCGTAACAGCTATCGAAAAGCGTTTGAAAAGCAAGCGAAGAAACTGCGAAGTTTTTAATAATTTCTTCTCATGGCTCAATAAAAAAATTACTCAGTGTCCTACATGTACTTGAAGAATTTTATTCAATGCTATTGCATTATTCTATCTGTATCGTACATACCTTATTGTAAAAATGTAAAACAACTCCAACCCCAAAAGATGTATAGCATCCGGTGTTGTAAAACAAGAATGATGTAATTCATGTAATAGCGCTGAGGGTCTTGAATTTCCTGAACACGCCTTGTACGAAATAGTGACGATAGGCTGTGAAATCGTGGAGATTATTGTTATTGTGCAGCAACGCCAGTAACGGCCGCACTACTATCAGCCAATAATAGGTATTCTTTTTAGCTGAATTTCATGCACGGATAAAAAAACCAGCCATGTTCGATTGGATAGACTGATCAAAACAGACCCAATTGAGGACTGAGCAAGGATTCGACCGCGATCCACTGAGGTGGATGTCTGTGGCGGAGTGATTCTGGAATCTTCTAAAATCTTCGCGGTATAGTATCTCACCACGCTGAATCTCAGTGCCGTTTGGAAGTTAGATCGTATCACACGTCCGCCTGGGTGTAGGTTCCACAAAAAAAAGAAGAAAGAAGAAGGGGACTGAGCAAGTAGAAGGTCTTTTGCGTCCTGCGAATGTTTATGTTAAGTAACATACATTAAACTGCATAATCCAACTAGGAACCCAACAAGTGCATAACGCAAATAACAGTGTCCACGAGATTTGTCAAGTGCAAGTGCCGTCATTTCTTCGTTGCGATGCAAAAAAACGATTTGAAGACTTCGACGGAGGCAATCGGGTCGAAAAGTCCATCTCCGAAAGAAGTAAATTATAGCAATTTAATTCTGATTATTTAATTTATAATTATGAGTATGCAGATTTTCTTTTTAAATAAAATCATTGCGATACGTTCCGACTTTAGAAACAAGAAATAACGATACAATAATGTGATATTTTCAGATATTCGAGTATCTGAACAAACACGTTGCGGGCCAGGAGTATGCGAAGAAGATGCTGAGTGTCGCCGTTTACAACCACTACAAGCGGATTTCCAACGTGTCAGTTCAAGAGTCGCAGACACAAACTAATGGTAAGTCAGTCAATACGCAAGAGATAAATCTTCATTAACCCTAGATATATACACTGTTTTTTTGACGACGTCATATGTACACGTGGGTCCCGGGGACCTCATTCATATGTACTCTAGTAAAAATGGATATATTTCAATTAATTTTTTTCAATCGATAGAGAATCGACCAAGAAACAAGCCCATAATGTTTAAAAGTCGATAGAATTAAGGAGCTTCAAGATATACGGGTTCAAAGAAAAAGGAATGTTCAAAAACGCGAAAAAATCGCGATTTAGCATCTTTTTCAAAAAATCATATCTCTTTTGTTTATAGACCGATTTGAAAAATCTTTGAAAATTCTGAAAGGGCATACTTGAAATAGTAATAAAAAAATTTGGCGATCCGATATTTTAATTTTTTAACAAAATTGCAAAGATCGGAAGAGCACACG
>NW_012026839.1:516344-520027 GCF_000956235.1 Wasmannia auropunctata | reverse complement strand
ATTAATATATTAGACAGCAAGCGACATCAGCTGAAAGTGGGAAAGACCAACGTACTCTTACTCGGTCCTACGGGCTCTGGCAAAACGTTACTAGGGCAAACGTTAGCGGAATACCTGGATGTCCCGTTTGCCGTCTGTGATTGCACCAGTCTCACGGAAGCCGGTTACATTGGCGAGGACGTCGAGACTGTCCTAACTAAACTCCTTCGGAATGCTAACTATGTAATAGATCGTGCTCAGATAGGCATCGTCTTCTTGGACGAGATCGACAAGATAGCTGCTACCATTGGATATTGGCGTGACGTGTCTGGGAAAGGTGTGCAGCAAGGCATGCTGAAGATATTGGATGGAACAATTGTGGACGTTCCGAAGAAAATTTACTTGCGTGGGGATCATGGGGAGACGTTGCCAATGGACACCACGAATATTCTTTTCATTGGATCGGGCGCTTTTAGCGGTTTGGACAGGATGATAGCGGGACGCAGATCAGAAAAACATCTCGGATCTGATGCGACGTCTACGATCGAGGACCCGGACAGGGTAGCGGCCGACGTCACCAATATGTCACTTTCAGAGAAGGATAATAACGAGGATATGTTACAACAAGTGGAAGTTGGAGATCTCATCAAGTTTGGCATGATACCTGAATTCATTGATAGATTCCCTGTGCTCGTGCCTTTTCACTCCCTCGACAAGGACGCGCTGGTGCGAGTTCTTACCGAGACGAAAAATGCCATCGTTCCTCAGTATCAGTTGTTATTCTCGATGGACAAGGTAGAGCTTAATAATTTCATTTTTGTAGTAATGTCCGATTGATAAAGATGAATCTGTAATTTTTTTTAAAATCGCAATAGTTTTCAATAGCAAATTAAAATTAAATTCTAATCAATTGTATTGGATTTATGCAGGTGGATCTAACATTCGACACACAAGCATTGGATGCTATTGCCTCTTTGGCAGTGGAAAGGAAAACGGGAGCGCGGGGTTTGCGAGCTATAATGGAATCGCTGCTTTTGGAGACTATGTTCGAAGTACCGGGGAGCGATATAGTGTCCGTCCACATTACAGAACAATGCGTAAAAGGCATTGAAAAGCCACACTACATGAAACGAAACAACGAAAAGCAGTAATGACGATTCAGCAGGTGTACACGATTAATAAATAATTAAAAAATTAAAATTACGCAAAGAGAGAGAGAAACCTATAGCTATGCAAAATATAACGCAAAATGAAAACACTTGCATAGAAATTTTCTAATTCTATAGTTACCTGTAACGTTTGATAAAGAGTAATTTGTGTTTGTAATAAATCTGTAATATGTATGTAGTATATATTTTAATTTATTTACCTCATAAACAATCTATGACGTGTATATCGACATAATAATCTAATATAAAGTCACGTAAATCACATCACATAATTATAATTATTTCATCGGGTGTAGAAAGTACTCAGTGAAAAATGATTATGAGAATATCTACAGATATTGGCGATATTTCACAAATTTCATCCCTAACATTCTAATTTTATGTAGAACTCTTATTTCCTTTCCTAATACCTTAATATTCGCGTCGATTATAAAACGTACAGTATAGAAAATTTTGCGTGATCACAGTCGCGCAGATACGAAAAATTTTATCATTAACTGCATGGAAAACGAGAAAAGTTCTCTAATCTGCGGCGTATCGCTGCGCTGATAGAAAAGTGACAAAATTCAAAAATACTAATTTTTTTTATTTGTGCCACTTTTCTATCAACGCACGCGACGACATAAAATCATCGAAGAGCAAGATTGGAAACTATCTTTGTTACAATCTTATACAATCGTTAGTGAAGACAAATAATAAATAATTCCATATTATCTTACATTCTTTGTTACAAGGTCTCCTTTATATTTCGTCGTAGTACGAAGGTTTTGGCGGCTTTATCGGCTTGGGTCTCGGCATCAGCATCGCGCCCAGTTCCGTTAGAAGCCACTTTGTCGCGCGCAGCACCATGAAATGTACCGCGAATTGTAAGATAAGAGCACCGAATCCTTTGTACAGACCGAGTGGCCCTTCGGTGGAGATTATTGTGCGGTAACAGTCGGCCGCGCTGCTGTATCCAGTCAGCAACGGCGTGACGCTCCTGCCGGTGTCCAGGTTGTCGATGATGGTGCGCGTGCCTTGAAGGTGCAACCGATGAATAACAGTTTCGAGGGGATAAAACACGATGTCGGCCGCGCACACCGAGATGAGGATGGACTGCGTCTCTATGTCCTGAAGAACGCTCTCGGATAGCAGGTCTTTACTGTACGCGCCCTGAAATAGAACAGCGATCCTGTATAGAGAGACGCATCTGTGCGCATCCTTTCGCTCTTCCGCAACATTCGGAACCAGATACGTACTCTTGCTTCCTGCGAGTGTTTATGCCTGACGTGCATAATCCGACTGGTAACCCCCTTCACAACCATGGTGAAGAGATATTTCGATACTCCGTAAAATATGGTGGGTGGTACGAGAGCGTAAATCGGAATGAGTCTACCCTTGTTGCATACGTCGAGCAGGCGTATCGCGCCGTCCCGGAAAACGTCCAAGATCCCGGGGCATTCGGACGCAATCTCGGACTGAACGGTCTCCACGAGCGACGCGGAATAGAAAGGAGTCACTATACCTATGGAGACGCTGCAAAGCATGAAGATTACACGATCAATGACTTCTCGTAATTTATCTATATGCTGATGTAGATTAAACGTAACAAATACCACTTGAGAAGAATATGCTGGCCGAATGCTTTCATCGAGCTGTGAGTGATAGTCCTGAAATCAAGCGTCTAGTCTTAAGGAGAAGGGCAATTTCACAGAATAATTTACGAAGTGCGTTATGTACTGTCTAACGATCGCCTTACTTTTGCCATGGTGTGACTTTCGAAATCAGATCCTCGACGGCCATCGTCATCGCTCTCACGAGTAGGACCGAGCCGATCCCCTTCCACAGCGTATTTATACCCTGGGTCTGGTGCAAACGTATTATCACGGGTACCAGAGTTACGGGCATCAGGTGATACTTGGTTGCGCCCGGATTCACCTGGCACTGCCGCCGTAACACCACGAACGGGTGGGTCAACAGGTTCCCCGTGATCAGGCTCGCCAGTCCGCAGCCCATTGCGACGTACTTGCCCACGGTGAGGTCTGGAAGTGGGTGGTCAGGTAAGAGTTAGTCGTATCAAACTTATATAGGTTTAAGTCTCAGTTTAAGGGACGACGACCGATGACAGAGTGTCAACGTCCTCACGGAAACCTCCGTCGAGTAGGGAATAAAACGAAGAGACACGACTCACCATCGTTGCCAATCGGTGGATTGTCCTCCGCTAGAGGATGGATAACGGGTATGTCCAGGGGACGGATAACCTCTCGACCGTGGTACCTTTGCGACGGCCCCGCCTCCCACGATCTGACAGGTCGACCCCTGTACACATCCCCGTAGCCTTCCAATCCCGCCATTCTTTTCCTACGCGAAATGAGCCGTCGAGGACTAGCTCGTTTTGCTGGACATTTGCTCCAACCGGGGAACTTTCCTGTCACACTATTGAGTTCTTCACTCGGCGGCGGCCATTGTTGCATCAGCTGATCTCATCCGCTGCTGCAGGACTGAGCTAGTAGTATATATGTATATTATGTATATACTATATATATATATATATAT
>NW_012026839.1:502964-516267 GCF_000956235.1 Wasmannia auropunctata | reverse complement strand
CGCCACTCAGGGTCAAACCAATGTTATTAATTTATGTCCCCCCTCGAAGTCCGAAAACTTTTGTCTGAAACATTTTTTCCTAGTGTGCTTATTTTTCGAGATATTTGAAAGTTTCAGGTTAAAAAAATCACCCTGTATATACAGTCTACAATACATCAGCTATACATTTTGATGTTCATATATAAATATATGCTAAATAATTTATAAAAGAAATGCTTAAAAATTAATTCTATGTTAACCAAATAATATAGATGTTGCTTAATAAGTTAATTATCGATTAACTTAATTATTTTGAGTTTAATTGAAATTAATTACTCTTGAAGGCCATTTAACAAAAACTGAAAAAAAAAAAGGAAAATTAATTTAATTAATGAAACTAATTCCGTCTATTACTAAAATAAAAATTCACAAGTATGGGATATTGTGTAAGAAAAAGCTCAACATTTTGAGAAATAATTAAAACGCAGCGTTATATTTTCATGTCTTCTTAACTTACGGACGAAATTTACGATTTCGTTGTACACGAAATTCCGATTTACATAACTTTGTGCGCGAATGAGACTACAAGATCGTTTCGCTACTATAATATTTTATCCAATTAGAAAAGTTCTTCAACGAAACCATTTAACAATCTATAAAATTACGGCGTGTATTGCTGTCACAGGAGTATAACTATGACTTGTATCATATTACAAATTCATAGAGAGGCCTATATGTAAATGATTCATATGTTCTACATGATATAAAAGTTAACGGTCCAAGCAAAAGAATCTTTCCACTACTTTTTTCTTACTTATGTAAAACTTTGATATAAAATCTTCTAATATATTTACATATTCTATAGACATTTTTGGCTGAACAGAAAGATTTGCTTGTTTTAAGATCCCTAAATGACGTAAGACTTAGTCATATACAACTGTTATAATTTACTGCTCTCTAATTTTCTAAATCTTAAAACAAAAAGATAAGTACCAAAAGACTGCTAATTAAATTATAAGTACCAAACACTATTTCTTAGTATTTCTTTAGTTATATTGGAATGACCTGCATACGGAGAATCTTTGCGCAAATTAACGTTAAATTATTCGTTTAAATATTTGCTACAAATGTGAAAAGATATGCAGAAGTCTAAGTAATTTTTTTTTTAAATTACACACTTCTCTTTTTCTCAGAGATATATTAATTCAGATAATTAAAAATAGAAAAAAATAGAAAAAAAAACACTTCTTGGATTTCAACATTCGCGTAATTAAGTTAAAGCTGCTGTGCATAAATAAGAAAAATTTATCATAAATCCTAGCTAATATTAAAGTGAGAACAAACAGCTAAATGTCTCACATTTTTTTAACATTCATGTTTGTTCTTAACGTGATATAGTCTTAATATGATATTGTACATATAGTAGTCTCTTGAACACTGACATTTTCCGTCTACATCTATTATTGCAAAAGTTAACAATTCAAAAAGAACTCTTTCTCTCTTATTTCATTTATAACCCTGATATAATTTTACGTATTTAAATAACATCCCTTACACACTTCTAATAAAAAAACTGCATTCCGTTCCTTAAACTTTTGTACAGGATACATTTAAAAAATAATGTAAATATCATCAGAAAGTAACACGCGCGGTTTCCTTTCGGAAAAAGAAATGCAGCAAAAATATAAGTACATATTCCGTACTTGGACCCTGGATTCTTACTTTCGTAAATTTCAGTACTTTAAAATCACTTTTATGCCTGTAAAAAAAGAGATTGCACTTCTCTCGTTGGAGATCTACTTAAATTATACAAAATCCGCTAAATTTATCGCGTGCAACCATGTATTGCTTGTATATATATATATATCACACAAAAACATTCTGTCACGTATTCTTTCTCGATTTTACATCGCTCCAATCCTGCTCGGGCCGAATAAACTCCAAATCACTGCCGTCCTCGGAACTGTTGTCGTCATCGAAATACGGTCTGGTAACTTCATTGTCGTTCGACGGATATCCTGAAATTACAGAGCAGAAATTAGTTATGTAACATGATTTGAGAGATTAGATTTTTTTGTGATCCCCGCTGAGCGTTATGCGCAACACTGATATAATTACCGTCTACCGGTCTTCGAAATATCTCGATTTCCTTCTCGTCGTCGTCGAAGAAGCTACCGCCGTCTTGCAGCAAGCTGAACGCGTATCCCTTTCTGCTCTTCTCCGTGTCTTCCCGACACCTCGCGCAGATACATGTGAAGCAGAACACGACGCCGAAGCATATCATACCTGCAATGCGGATTACATTGCGCGTATTATACAGATCTTCATTGTTCCCCGGAAGCTGTTAAACATCTCGCAAACTGAAACTTACCCGTTATTATGATGAATACTAGCCTAGGCATTCCCATGATACTGTCGTCGCGGACGAGCTTGAACATCAATCTGGAGAATCTCTTCGCCTCGAACGAGAGCACGGAGATGAGTCTGGTCTCCGCGTGGTACCCGGGCGCCGTGGCCGTTATATTGTGACTTCCAGGCGGCAGTAAAATCGAGTACGAGCCCGACCTGGTGTTCTTAATCTGGTGCGGCGACCTGTCGTACGACAGGACGACGTTCTCGATCGGTTCGTCCTCCTCATCGGTGACGTATCCCCTCACGCCCCTCTTCAACTCCTGCACGCAGGCGAGCAAACTGTCCTTGTTCTCCTGCCATACGACGGTCGACTGATCGTTGGTGCAGCAGGTGACGTACACGTCTATCATCAAGGTGCTCGTGTTGAAGTAGGCGTAATCCATCAGGGGATGACCTCTCTTCCCGCCGATTCCCACCGCCGCGCGTATCACGCTGTTGTCGCCGACGCTCGAGTCCTGTTCGCATTTCGCGCTCGCCGACAGCTTGCCCGTCCTCGCGTTGGCGTACACCGACGCCAAGTGCCACAGCAAATCCTCGTCGCTCTCGTTCTTTCGCTCGCCGAGAGTATTTCCGTAGTCACGATCGAACGGGATCTCGATGTGCCGCGAGCCGCTGTTGAGATTCACGGCCAGCACGGCGTTCACGTCCGTCAGCCAGTTCGCGATCGTGGCCGCCTCTCCGTTCAGCGTCTCGTGAATCGGGAACTGCAGGCCTTTCAGCTGCGGCGAGCAGGTGGGATTCTCGTTGGGCTCGGGCGAGAATTCCGGAGCCACGTATATGGAGAAGTCGTCTATGTAATCCGTGATCGTCGCGTTCTTCTTGTAATTGCTCAGGAGATACGTGGCGAAGCGCAGGAGCATCTCGGCGATCGCCGGTTCCGCCCGTAGGACGCCGGCTAGGAAAACGACGGCGGGTCGTCCGGCTCGTTTCTGGTCGTTGTTGGCACCGATTTCCAGGCACATTATCTCGTCACCCTTCGCGGTTTTGCCGACGCTGTGCAGGGTCGTCTGTCGCGAATACTTCATATTCAACTCGGCCAGAGCGCGGTTGACGAAGCTCATCTTCTCGAGTGGTCTCTTGCGGTTATTCTCGAGCGTCGTCGTGTCCTGCGCCAGCTTGACGTCGAGATTCGTCACGCTTTGTCGTTGCACGGGTACTTTTAGCGTCTGCGAGACGTAGCCCTCGCAGGAGATCGTTAACGTGTACTCGCCGGGCACCAGGATCGCTTTGAAGTAAGCCATGTTGTGCGACACGCCGTAGATTCTCCCTCCGACCTTGACGACGGCCTCTCGAAGCGGAGCGCCATACTTGTCCGTTATCGTCGCGCGGATTCCGCTCGCGAGACTCTGCACCAGCCCCATAAGCAGTTGCAGGTTCTCGCGCCAAATGATGGGGATCGAGTCCGCGGGCGGATACTTGCAGCACGACAGACTCACGCTCATCTGCAACACAGGCAAGCGGATATTTAGAGTATTTAGCAATGAATTAAAATTGTAAAGGAACAAGCGCGAGAAAGAATTATTAGCCTACCGCTGGCGTGTCGTAAATGCGCTGTATGAAATTCGTCAAACGTTGCGTACTGTTGCTTGACTGGCTGCATATCTCGTTGTGCCTCGAATGCTCGTAGGTGTCGGCGAGTGTTTTAAACGTGTTGAGATCGTCATTCGAATAACTGAAGGACAAAAATTGATCAGGAACTCGGCGACAAATTTCTTCGCGAATTGTGCTTATAAATTGTCACACGTTACCTGATTTGCGAGGCGCCACCTCCCAGCATCACAACGACGTCGTAATTTTCATTCTGCAACATTGTCCTAAACGCATTCGTAACTTTATCCGTCTGCTCAACGTTCTCCAATAACTTCTCTCCTATTTCGTTGTCGACTGTAGGATTGCAGTCCTTCCTCTCCTCCACGTTATCGAAGCCTGGATCGACACCAGGAATGACATGCAGCATAGCGTCGTCCAGCAGTCTCTGGATAGGCGGGTCACCAATTTGGTTCCCCTTAAGGATATGCGTCGCCAAGCGTAATAGAATTTCCCTGCCCGCCGGCTGGGAGGCAAACAGTCCTCCCACCAATGCGATGCGAAATTTATTCTCGTCGGGTGATCCCATCTGGAAAGTGCGCGTTTTTAAATTAAATACAGACACGATATAATGGCCAAATGTATTGTCGTGCGAACTCACATTATGCGTGATTTTCAGTGAATGAATGGCCATGCTGATCGACGAATCACCGGCTATAAATTCTGCGGTGTCGGGCTGATGATTTTCCAACTGGCTGAATCTGGCGCTCAGGTCGGAATTTTTTAAATAGCCATTCTGCAAGTTTACCCTCAATCCATAATCGTATGCAGATGACCTGCGATGGATACTCATTATGAATCGATTCTCTTAATATTATTTTACATTCCAGAAAGCATATATATGATTAAACGATACAATATAGCTACTTGGAGAAACACGCAGCGTCGCTATCTTCTATTAAAATAATCGGCTTGATTTATCTTCTTGAGGAAGATCCGAGCAAGGCATATATATTTCGAAAAGTCATTTAAGAAATCTTTCTGTGTGTCCACCTTATTGAGTATAAATTTTATATCGTGCGGTCGAATCGCAGAAAGTCTATTTTAAATTGTACTTTAAATAGATAATCATACCAGTGCAGAGGGTCGTCACGCATTAACGTAAAGTCCAGAGTCACTTCTCCGTCCCCGGCATTTTCGCCGTATGCCGGTACATCGACAGTCTGCATAAGTGATTCGTATCCCACTGCGCTGACGGTTATATTGTATCGCCCTGGTACCAGTAGTCGCCAATAACCGCCCTTCTCGCCCGTATAAATATCGTGCTTTCTACCTTCAACCGAGACCTTTGCATGGGGTATAGGGGTGCCGATGGACGAACTCACCATGCCGTGTACACCCTTGCGAGACTGCGAGAAAAAAAATGAATCGAGTATCACGTTAAAATCGATCGCTATGAAGGAGTTATTATGTTGCTCCGACCAATTTGCTTCTGCTCAATCAAACCGTACCAATTCGACGTAACGCAGAAGAGGCTCCCTATTCTCCAGCCAGTAATTCGGCAGGTCGCTGACGTTCGGGTACTTCGTGCATCCGAGCTCCAGGGTGATCTCGAAGTCGTTGCTGTGCAGGTAATTGTAATCCTGCATGCCGCCGGGCACGGAGTACCAGGCGGCGCCGTTCGTTATACCCTCCGGGAAACGCTCCTCGAGGACTGTCTTCGTGCCGTAGGCGTCGTTCACTATCGGCGGACACGGCTGGCCGAGATGCATGCGGGGATGAGCGTTGGAATACGTTAACGCCAGCGTACGGAAGACGTCGTCGTCCGGGCTTCGATTCGCGACGTTGGACCCCAACTCGTCCGGTCCGTCGTCGTAAGGGTAATTCGCGACTAACGCTCCCCCGTGAAGATTAGCGGAGAGTACAAACGGGATTCTCGCTATCCAGTCCATCACCGCCTTGGTCTCGGGTTCCTGACGCCGATTGAACTGAAAGATGTGATCGAGTGAACGCGGCCTGTTTTAACTGTACAAATCGTTAAATGATACGCAGGATGATTCGTAATTGTATATTAATAATTGAGATGAGTCTAGTCTAAAACGTAAAAAAAAAGTTACCTTAACTTTATAGCGCAGTGTACTTTATTGATGAAAGGCGAGTGTACCGAGCATTTAAACTTGTTGTAATTTGAGAAATGTAAAACCTGAGCTGTGTTATTTTATTGCAAAAGGCATTTTGAAGTAACGATCAAAAAATCTATATATATGTAAACTTATCTCTTTATCCAAGATATAAAAAATTAAACGAGAGTTCTATTGTACATTGCTCTGCTTCTTCAAGTGTCATTATCTCGCAAAATAAAATAAATAATTGAAATATGGAAATGACGAGATGACAAATAAATCGACAAATATGTAAATGTAAGAAAACATATTCAGAGAACGTACATCGTTGATTTCGTAATGATCGGGAAAGTTTCGATTGAGGTCTACGCCGTTCGCGTTCGCTCTGCCTTTCGCCCCGTAAATGTCGCCTTCCTTGGAGATTTCGTACCCGTCCGGGTTCATGCTCGGCAGCACGTGGAGCCTGACGGTCTCCACCAGCCGCGTGACCCTCGCGTCGGTGCCGTAGTTCTCGCAGAGGTACCTCAGCAGCAGCAGCAGCATTTCCCTGCCGACCACCTCATTCCCGTGCATATTCCCGACGTACTTCACCTCCGGCTTCTCCGGGCTGTGGACGCCGGGATTACTGGTGACCTCCATAACGTAGAGCTCGCGACCCTGCACGGACGACCCTATGCTGTAGAGCCGCGTGATACCGGGATAATTCGCGCGCAACCGCTTCAGGTATCGCTCCATCTCGACGTAGTTGTGATGCTTGAACTCCACGCCGTGGTAAAAGCCGTACTTGTCGACGGGCCTTACCACTTCGTCGACCGTACTCTCTTCCCCTGCATCGTACGAATACACAATCATGATTGTTGTTAAAATTAAACGCAAAATTTTCAGAAGAGACGAACATCGCTCGCGCAAACGAAAATACACGGCGAAATGCGCTGTTATATGCGGTGTGTGTGTATAATAATAACAAAACAAGAGATGGATATGTTACAAAACACAAGGTACAGAGAAAACGAAAAAGGGTGAGAGACAAATAATCAGACGTGTGTACGAAAAAAAAATAATAATAATAAATGTGGTCGAGACACTTAAGAGGAAAAGGATAAGTATCGAGTAAGTTACTCACTGCTCACTGACGAAAACAATGTTTTTATTTCTAGTTTTTGAACAATACATGCTTGTAAGGAAAATATTAGAACATACATTGTTATACAGATTATGATATACCGGACCACCGACGTGTCCTCACATAGAGATCTACATTTATTAGCATAATTCCCGATACAATAGAATAGGTATTTGGCAGTACTATGTATCTCACATGGTACATGTAAAACACAGTACATTTCTTTTCTCTTTCTTCATTTTGTATACTTGCTTTTACACGAAATAAGGTAGACAAAACGTTCCGTATTGTCATTGCGTTTCATATTAGTTTTACTTCCAAACATCATTTAGAGAATCCTAGCCAAATTCTATCTTTTCACAGCTAATCTTGTCGAAAACAACAAGTCAAATAACTAGATATTGTCAGGAAAAATAATTGAAATATTTGAGAAAAAGCGTTTATACATTTCAATATATTGATAACATTGATATTTGTGTTCTGCAATCTGTCTAATAATATTAACAATGAAACATAATTGTCTAATAATAATTGTTCAACGCTTTGCCTATTTTCCATTCAAGGAAAATATACGGCAGTTCATGGTTCTTGTGCTCGTAAGTACATATCTCTAAAGAAAATATAACCATTTCTATGTAAAGATTTCAGTCTGATTCAAAATATGAATAGTCTATAAATGTTATAGGTATCTGTAAAGATATGTCTGATCAGTTAAAATTTGTCCGTTCGCGATATTGATATTGTAATATACCACTTTCCAATTTGCAGACAGGGCATTGTTTGTCTTTGTAAGAACGTACATAATTTTTACACATTTCATATAAGTCTTGAATGCATTCACGGAATGTTTGTTCACATATATATATATATATATATATATATATATATATGTCATAATAAATAAGTTTGAATAAGATAATATTAAAACTAAAAAAAAGAGTAAAACGTATAAGCAATAGAATAAATATATGCCTTCTGTCACAAATTGGAATTAAAATATTTTCCTTATTTGTTCACGTATAAATATAACTATGACAAAAATATATTAAAAATCCTTATTCCTTTTCTCTACCATATGCAGTTCGTAAGACTCATTTCTCCATACCTTGTGTGTAAGTATGTATAATTGTTTCTACTTCCTTACTTAAATCTAGCTAATTAAATGAATAAAGAATGCCATGTCGCGAAATATGTCGGGAAACAAATAAGAGATTCTGCTGTCATAAATTATTAAAGATGCGTACATCCGACTTTCGCAACATTAATTCGCTAAAACAAAACAAAAAATGTACTCAAATAAAAAGAAGTAACAGAAACTCTAATAATATTTAAAAAATAAGAATAAATGTTTTTTAATAAAGTATTTAAAATAAAATAATTTGCTAACATAAGAATCGTAATGTTGCAGTATAAATAGAATATATATATGTTAAAACACAAATGAATGAATGATGTGGTTAGTAATAGCTATTGACATTTTAGGCAAAGAGATAGATGTTAGATAAACAATATACAGCCGTGACAACAGTGTGTTGTTAATTTAAATGTTAATTCGAAAATGAGTAGTCCTGGTCATCGTAATCATCTAGTATCAGTTTATATAATGCAGGTAATTTGTTAAAAAGTGGTACTATTTGTGGATAATTTATATCACCTTTACCTTGTTCATACACTTCTCTGCCGCTTAATGTAAAGTTAAGAATCGTCGGTGCGTCTTCTAATACAGTTACAGTTGCTGGATCGCTGGATTCGTATCTAAATAAAGAACAAAACATAATATAGAAACAGGTTTCCAGGCGCTGGAAAATATTCTTCAGCTCGGAACGACACACCGTGTATTATCGTCTAAGAAATTATGCGTTTACATACCCCCATGCAATGGCATAAACCGAATAAGTTCCAGGAAGCAGTAAGCGCCAATACTCGCCGTCGGCCGACGTTGTTATATTATGGTTTATTCCCTCCACAACAACGTTTGCTTTGTTGATCGGTTTACCGTTCGTATCGCGTACAAAACCTGCAAACGAGAGACAGATCGTGAAATCTCTTTCTAAAATTAATCCAACACGAAAACAACATATATATAAATGTTACCCTTTATTCCAATATGCACTTGCTCCAAATATTTAATCAGAGACTCTTTATTTAGTAACCACTGCTCGGGTAGCGTTGATCCCGGTGGATATTTACAGCAACTCAGCTCGAACGTTATTTCGAATGCGTTGGAGCGGGCGTAATTGTAGTCCTGCATTCCACCAATTACTTCATACCTGTTGACAAATGAAAACATTTCTGTGACACAGTCTAATTAGAGCAATTTAATTCTTCGCAAGAATAGACTCCACTCGCGGATATGGATCTATAATGCTCTTTGCTTCCTGCTTTTTATCTCTTGCCTTTTTTCCCTCTTTACGACCGTTTTATCGACAATCGTGTTTCTTGTCATGTGTTTCCTATCTCTTTCAAAGTTCAACATCTATCCCGGGTGAAAATGAAGGATCAGGATATAAAAGGCAAAAAAGACAAGGGTGATAAAACAAGATGCAAAGAACACATTGTAGATCTTAAGATTCAGCCTAAATTCCTGCAAATAACAAGTTAATAGTTTCGTGAAAATTTATCTGATAGATTTCATTAATCACTTCAGTTCAAATCTAAAAATCGCAATATATTTAATTCTTACCAATATGCTCCGTTTGTAACGCCGCTTCGGAATATCTCTGGTGGACAGGCGTCACCTGCGCGCATTTGTGGATGATTGTCCGCGTAAACATGAGCGAGGTACTTGAATAAATCATCATCCGGGCTCTTACTTTCTATGCAGCACGCTTTCGGGATACTGAAAGAACACATCTCGTCAGACAGATAATTTAACGGTATGTGACGCAGCTATCGTGATGAGAATTGTAAAATGTACCCAGAATCGTATGGATAGCTGGCAACCACAGCACCGCCATGAAGATTCCCGGAGAGCACGAAAGGCTCGTTGGAGATCCAAGTCATCATGGCCACCGTTTCGTTCTGGCGACCCTTCAGGATGGCATTGCCCTTCCTCAGCTGACTGAGCCTTCTGTCGAACTGGTCGGGGAAGTCCCGATTCAAGTCGACGTGATTCGCGTTCTCTCTGCCCGAGAAGTCATCCTTGGACTCGCATCTACCCTCCTGAAACACAAGAACGCCTCAAATTGTCCGTCATCTCGGCGGAGATAATTTGCGACGCAACCGCAGCGCAACCGGGAGCCTCACCACCGAAGTCTCGAAACCGTCCGGATTCATGGAGGGCATCAGGTAGATGTCCGTGCGGTTCACCAGCCGGGTGATGCGATCGTCCTTGCCGTAACGGTCCAGGAGGTACTGGCCGAGAATGACGAGCAACTGCCTGCCCACGGCCTCGTCGCCGTGCATGTTGGCGACCAGCTTGACCATGGGCTCGCCGGGGTCGCGCCGCCCGACATTCTCCGAGATCTCGAGGACGAGGAGGTCGCGACCCTCCACCGACTTCCCGATCGAGAGCACCCGCGCCAGGTGCGGGTAGCGGCGCGCGAGGGAGTCGAACAGCCGCCGCAGGTCCTCGTAGTGCGTGTAGGACGTGGTGACGTAGTCGCCGTCCCGCGGCTGCTCGGCGACGTTCAGCGCGTAGCCGTTCGCCAGAACGGCCGCGGCGCAGACGAGCGCCAGGATGACGACGCCGCGACGTATGCCGTCCATTTGCGGATTTTCCGGTTTTTCAATATCTCGCCGCGAGACTCTCGGACGAATTCGACCGCGTACGACCTTCGCGCACGACTCCTGGCTGTGCACCACCCTCAGGGAAGACTGTCAAAGGCTCATATCACGGATCTTCCCCTTATCCTTCCGCATATATACACAGTGCTGACGTCCGCACGTCGAAGTCGAACGAGTGTGGGCGACGTATGGGTCGACGGGGAGGAGGGGGGAGGGGGGGGGCGCGAACAACGTCACCATTCCCCAGAGCGAGCGTCCTCCTGCTTCGCCTTGAGGCTTCCCTCCCGTTGGTTCATGCGCGATAAATGGCGATTAGACGGACGGCGATATCGCGCGGTGTGCGGATGTTATCGCGGGTTTGCAACGTTATCGTCTCTTGGCTAATTGTAAAGTCGTAAGTGTACGCACATTCGTCGACAGTTCGTTATCGAATTCGCGGTGCTCGACGAAACCGCTCGACAAACGCGTGTGACGTGACTCATAACTAACTGCACGGCCGATTAGGAGGGATTAGGTTAGGACCGTTAGGAGATTAGGTTAGAATCTCGCCGTGACCGAAGTGTGAGGAGCGATAAAATTGGCAATGGCTAATAAACAGTGAGTAACAGCGAGGTGGTCTCTCTTTTATTGCGCGGGATTTTTAATCGCCCATCAACTTGAAACTGATGATTCTCTCGATGTTGCTCAGGTACGGCCTGATCCTGCCGAAGAAGCAGCCGCAGGGCGCGGCACCGAAGCTCGTCAACGTCTTCGGGGACGACAATGCCTCCGACGAGGACGACGGCACCGACTGGGTCAGGAAGGCCCTCAAGGCGGAGGGCGAGAAGAACAGGCTGAAGAAGCAGACGAGGCTGGACATGCAGAAGGCACTGAACGAGGACCCGACGATCTATCAGTACGACGAGGTGTACGACGACCTGGAGCGCGGTAAGGGGGGCCAGTCGGACGGCGCGAGCAGGGCGCGGAAGGAGAAGAAGTCCAAGTACATACAGAAGCTCCTGAACACGGCTGACCGTAGGAAAAAGGAGCAGGAGCACAGGATAGAGAGGATGGTGCAGAAGGAGCGCGAGGCCGAGGGAGAGATGTACGCGGACAAGGAGAGCTTCGTCACGTCGGCGTACCGAGCGAAGCTCGAGGAGTTCAAGAAGATGGAGGAGGAGGAGGCAAAAATGAATAGATTGGAGGCTATCGGCGACGTGACCAAGCAGCAGGACATGTCGGGATTTTACCGTCATCTGTACGAGCAGACCGTTGACTACAAGGGGGAGACCAACGAGAATGAAGGCAGCAAGGCCGAAGAGAGGAGTACGGAGCAGAGGGAGAGGAAAACTTCGACAAGCAGCACAAACGGAGAGAGCGAAACAGCGAACAAGAGGGCGAACGAAACGGAGGAAGGACAGAGAGCGATTGCAAGGTCAAAAAAGTCGAGGCAATACAGGCAGAGAGTCATAGAGACGTACGAATCTGATTCTGAAACAGAGAGTAAAGAGGAGCTGAAGAAAGACCGGACCGTCGCTTCGCCAGTGGACAAGGGGGCCGATACGGCAGAGGTGCAGGAACCGGAGGAGAAGAAACAAAGATTGGACAAGAGCCACGTGAACCCGGTCGAAAATATCGTGGATACCGAGGATAGAGATACAGATATACCTCAAAATAACGACGTCACTCCAGAAAGTGAGAAAGTTGAGAGTAAGGAAAAACCCGTTGAAAAGAAAGACAGATCTTCCATTTGGGAAAAGAGAACAGTAGGTCCGGTGTTCGAAGCGGCGTTACAAAGGTATTACGCGAGGAAGGCGGCAAGGCTGACTGCAGCAAATTAGATGTAATTAATTTTTTATATAACAATACCCGTTTCACTTTTGCATCGATCAATAAATGAATAACTGACCTTACCTCCAATGGTAAAAATTGTACAAAAAAATGTGATCTCCGATTGTAAAAATGTGTATAATAAAAATTAAGGATAAAACTTATTTTATATTAGAAAAAATGTATTTAAAAAACATGCATACATAAAATACAAATGCTCAAACGACGATTTTTTTAAGTAACTTAAGTAGATATAGCTGGGCTAAAAGAAAAAAAAATTATATATATATATATATATATATCATTCAGATGCACGAGATAACTTTCATTTAAAAAACTCGACCACTATTCAGGTATAAAATTCTATTTAGTCATTGTGTATCCATTTCTCCGGATATTTATTAAAAATATTTTTAGAAAAATTCAGCCTCTCTTTCACACATCTATACAACTGCACGCAATTCCATCCAACATGAAAGCTATGTGAATAGCACATTATCTCTGCGAAGAGATGATGTGAGTTCATCGATTTATGAAATGTCGTCACGTCTTGTGAAATGCAGTCCCGATGTACATATCGTTATATATATATATAAATATATAT
>NW_012026839.1:487810-502944 GCF_000956235.1 Wasmannia auropunctata | reverse complement strand
ATAGAGAGAGAGAGAGAGAGAGAGAGAGAGAGAGAGAGAGATAAATGCGACAGAGAGAACATCATTAAATTTAACACTGCAAAAGAGAAAATCTTACCGACAAACAAAGTATCTAATGACGTTCCTGTGGCATACAAGAACGGTATAAGAATCACGATTCTGACTAGGTTCCGCACGATGGAAATATTTTCTAAATGCTGCCTCTATTTTGGGCCTATATTGCGAGAACTGGAATATAAGTAGATTGGATTATGGTACGATATGAGAATTCCAATTTTAAAATTTTTCCAATATATTCGATAACGCAAAAACGCGATCAGTTATATTCTGCTCACATGTTTCTCAAGCTTCCAGCAAACAAAGGGCATCTGCTCCGGAGGGCTAAACGAACCTTCGATTAACAATCTATCATTTTCAACTGGCACATTTGCAAGATACTTTTCTATAATTTTGGAAGTCTCCTGAGCGCGTGTCATTGTAGACCTCACTACGAGCGAGTACGGCAAGTTTAATTCCGCTAGCCTCTTCCCCGTTGCTTCAGCCTGCTTTCTGCCTTTATAGGAACAAAATAGGTATAGTTTTATAAGAAATGTTTGCGCTTATCACATCGTAAATATTTGCATGAAATAAGCATGAAATTAGAGGACTGTGAAGGAAAAAAAATTAAATAAAAAGCCTAGTTGCACACAATAATTTGCATCATAAGCTCGTTCAGAAAAATAATAGCAAGCAATGAATATCGATGTCACACTTTCGAAACATCGCTAGTTTTAATAAAGCGTAACATGTTAATTATATCGGACATGTCCGATGAGAGAACATATTGGGTATCACGAATTTTATTACATACTTGTCGCAAGATAACTTATTAGCCATCTTCGAATGCGAGTCATGTAAGTAGACAGAAAGCGTATTATCCTAGAGCAGCAATACCCAGGGAATGCTATACTAGAAGAATTCGTATAACATTCTTTTTGGAAATTGTGTGATTTTTTTTGCCGGCTACGGTGGCAAATTATTGTGAACCTCCAGGAACTTTAATCCGAGATGCAAATACAAAACTCCATCAATAACAAGATAAATGTGATCTATTAAATAAGCGGCGCCAAATATTAGAAAAGGAAATTTTACATGCTTCAGAGATTATTCAGGGAAAAAGCTCTTGAGATGTGATACATATCGAAAATAAAGATCAAGAAATCATGATATGACGATTTGGACAACCGTATGGTACTCTTTAATGGATCGTACAGAAAGTATACCAGGCATCATACCAAGTTTAGTCAGCACTCTCTCGTCTATCCTTCCATTCTTGTGATATTGTCCGTGGCGAATCAAGGCTATGTATCGCATAGCCTTTGCTTTCCCTTCGAACTTTTCATTGTACTTATTTGAACTCATATCGTTCTCGTCCTTTATCTTCGGCTTCGCCAAGCTCTTTGGATCTCGTCTGTAAACGCAAACGTCGCAACATAACTATCACTTTTTTTTTCACTTCTGAGACAATGACTTTGAGCAAACTGACTTTGATTATCTCGTTATGTAAGACGTACGGGAATTCTAGATTTTGAATATTTGGTGAAACCGTCTCACGGTATGCAACAGTCAGGAAAATAAAATAACGTAAGGTAAGGCCAGAGTGGCAACCGAGGAATATTTCGGGAAATTCTATGTATAAAGAACCAAGGAAGACCTTGGCAAAAACTATAAGTCAGGATGGGCATTCAAAGAGAAGATACTCGTACTTTGTCTCACTTTATTAAGTTCATAGCACATAAAAAAAACGTAAAGCAATAAGACATAAGCAGTAATAAGTGAATGGGCAATCACAGTAGAGAATGTAAGATTATTGCTTAATTATGTTTTCTACTGTGATTGGTAGATTTGCTTACTGCTTTACGTTTTTCTGTGCCATGTGCTTTACAGTCGCTCGTCTCACATGACTTCTCTTCTTTTTTTTTCTTATGGGCCTACCCTTCGGCGAAGTTTTATACGCTAAGATTCTCAAAGTCGGATGATGCAATACTTATGTCGCGTGTTGATGTAACTGATGCGGAAAATCGGGAATATTGAGATTGCTGAGTCCCCGCACGTTCTCTATTTCTTAAACGGTGTGATGAATTACTAAGTCACTTGATGAAATATTAAAGCGGAAATTAAGAACTAAAACGTCGCGAAGATTCTAGAATTCTAGATTACTGAATCACTCAGCCACAGACGTCCACCTCAATCGTCCGTGGCTCGCGCACAAATCCACGGACCACGTCACCACGACTTCTAGTCCTTACAACAATCAACGATTGAACAATGACGATCTCTCCCGGCAATCCCGGCTGATATACTCTTCTTTTTCATACCCTTTGGATCTCCTTGGCCGGTACATTCGGAACACTCGGATTACCCGGCAACGTTGGCGGTCGGCCTGCGCCCTCACCTCCTCAACCAATCGGGCGCCCAGTACGAGTCTCGATACGCTTGCGCCGTAGCGCCATTAATACTATCGACCAATCTCACGCGAACAAGACGGTGCTCGGGCCGCTCGGGGCTGCGTTCAGAAATTTCGCCCAGGTGCATCTAGATATCATTTTATTCTTATTTAACATTCGGTGAATAACAAAGATAAAATGATATACCGTGAATTTTTGAACGCATCCCGGTAGGGAAAGCGCTGCATAATCCCTTACAGCTCGGCCATTCTGCGCAGAGCATTCGATCCGAATGTAATTACAGGCATACGTGAAACAAAACTTATAATTGTAGGATAACGCCAATAGATACATGGTTACATAATTTTTTGTATAATACCAATAGCCATTTTACTTTTGTATCGACCATAATGTGATCTTACTCCAATCGTAAAAATTATACAAAAAAAAGATGTGATCTCAAACTGTAAAAATGTGTATAATGAAAATTAAGGAGAAAATTATTTTATAATATTAGAAAATTGCAAGTATATTTAGAAACACGCATACATACAATCCAAATGCTCAAATGACGATTTTTGTAATTTAAATAGATATTCTAGCTGAGCTAAAAGAAGAAAAAAATATACATGTATATATAATATATATTCAGATGCATGAAGTATTTCTTTTATTAAAAAAGTTACACAAGCATTATTCAGGAATAACTTTCTCTAAAATTCTATTTAGTCGATGTGTATCCATTTCTCAGCATATTTATTAAAAATATTTTTAGAAAAATTCAGCCTCTCTTCCGCACATCTGTACAATTGCACACAATTCCATCCAACGTGAAAGCCATGTGAAAAGCCATGTGAAAAACATTATCTCTGCGATGATATGAGTACGTCGATTTGTACATATGCTTATCAATGAGATATCATTTATATACGTATATCGTCGCGTATACAAGCCGTGCATTTTTAGCTAGATGTTATATCCTGTGGTAGCATGTGCCCTGTATCTCCTAGACAAAAGAGGGTAACTCTACCACTGGGAAGAATACAGAGCCAGGTGATGCTTGCATGTTTCAAGCATATCCGTAGCCATGCTTCTGGTGGAAACTGTAACGCCCTTAAAGGAAAATCGAAAGACATGTATATACATGCGACAGAGAGAACATCATTAAATTTAACACTGCAGAAGAGAAAATCTTACCGACAAACAAAGTATCTGATGACGTTCCCGTGGCATACAAGAACGGTATAAGAATCACGATCCTGACTAGGTTCCGCACGATGAAAATACTTTCTAAATGCTGCCTCTATTCTAGGCCCATCTTGGAAGAACTGGAAAATAAATAGGCTGAATTATTATGCGTTGCGAGAATTCCGATTTAAAATTTTTTTCAATATATTCGATAACGTAAAAACGCGATCGGTTATATTCCGCTCACATGTTTCTCAGACTTCCAGTGACCAATGGGCGGTTCCGGAGGTATAGGCGCACCTTCGATTAACAAGCTGTCATCCTCAACTGGCACGTTTGCAAGAGTCTTTTCTATAATTTTGGAAGTCTCCTGAGCGCGTGTCATCGTAGATCTCACTACGAGCGAGTACGGCAAGTTTATTTCCGCTAGCCTCTTTCCCGTTACTTCAGCCTGCTTTCTGCCTTTATAGCAACAAAATAGGCATAGTTTTATAAGTAATGTTTGCGCGTGTCACGTCTTAAATATTTACATGAAATAAGCATGAAATTAGGGGACAGTGAAGGAAAAAAAATTAAATAAAAAGCCTAGTTGCACACAATAATTTGCGTCACAAGCCTGTTCAGAGAAATAATAGCAAGCAATGAAAGAATATCGATGTCACACTTTCGGAAACATCGCTAGTTTTAGTAGAGCGTAACATGTTAATTATATTGGACATGTGCGATGAGAGAACATAGAGAGAACTGGGTATCACGAATTATTACATACTTGTCGCAAGACAACTTATTAGCCATCTTCCAATGCAACGTCATGGAAGATGTAAGTAGATAGAAAGCGTATTATCCTAGAGTAGCAACACCTAGGGAGTGCTATAGTAGAAGAATTCGCATAACATTCTCTTTGGAAATTGTGTGGTTTTGCCGGTGTTACGGTGGCAAATTATTGTGAACCTCCAGGAACTTTAACCCGAGACCTATATGCAAATACAAAACACCATCAGTAATGAAATAAATGTGATTCATTAAATAAGCGGCGCTAAATATTAGGAAAGGAAACGTCACGTGCTTCAGAGATTATGCGGAGAGAAAGCTCTCGAGATGTGATACATATCGAAAATAAAGATCGAGAAATCATGGCGCAACATATATTAGGACAACCGTATGCTACTCTTCAATGCTGGATTGTACAGAAAGTATGCCAGCCATCGTACCAAGTTCAGTCAGCACTCTCTCAGCGTCTGTCTTTCCATCCGTGTGATACTGCCCATGGCGAATCAAGAGTACGTGTCGCACAGCCTTTGCTTTCATCGCCTCGAACTTTTCATTGTATTTGTTCTCATCGTTCTCATCCTTCACCTTTAACGGCTTCACCAAGCTCTTTGGATCCCGTCTGTAAACGCAAACGTCGCAACATAACTACCATTCTTTTTTTTTTCACTTCTGAAACAACGACTTAGAGCAAACTTTGATTAATCAGCGATTAGCTTATCAAGTAATATCTGTATCATTTCGTTAACAATTACTGTGATTAAATGTAATTTTATTTATAGATGGAATTATTAATATTATATTTCATATATGGCAAAAAAAAAAAAACATTAAATCAGCGAGAACGAATTGTATAACAAGAAATTTCGTTCCAACAATTTTTTTGTAGATCGAGTCGACCGAGTTTACTTTCCGCTCCCAACGTCTCTCATGCGTGACGGGGAGAGACAAACAGACACAACGCGGATTCACCTGTCCCAGTTGTGGTCCCACTTCACCGAAGGCGTGTAATTCGTCGTCCACGAGTTGTGGACGCGCAACGGCTCGTGCACGTTGCCGTGCGTGCTGTAGTAATAGATTATCGAGCCGCCCACCGCGCCGAGTCCGAGGGCCCACTTGTACAAAGGCGAGACTGCCGGCATTTTCACGTACACACGGAGACGAGGGGATAACTGGGAAGAACTCGGAACAACTTCGACGCAGCAACGTCGCTCTCGAGTCTCGTCCAAACGGCGCGGCGAGTCGGCGACCAGCGGCAACCTAACCCGACTCTGTCCTATCCTATCCCTGTTCGACCCTTCAAGCGACTTGAGTTTCGTCACTTCCGCAGGCCGTCTTGATTCCGTCACTTCCTGTGTTGTGTTTCTAGTTATCTATGGAGTCGCGCGTCGCGAGTTGTCAGTACTCAAGCATACTCAAGTATTGCTCTTGACCTCGGGTAGTGTGGGTATGCGTGGTTCGGGACGATCGAAATCGAGCGAATTAAATGTCCGCCACACGTGGGAATCCGTCGCACGTTGAAACAAAGTTAATCCCTCGCTTTTAAGTCCTCTCGCTCTTCCTGTCGAACGCCGTTTCACAGCCGTCCGCTTGTCCGGTTATATTTATCTTCGCACGTTGTGCAAGACACTGCAGGTATCCGTATATAAGTAATTTCGCAACACTCCGGGGGAACCTGTCAGACCTGACGAGATGTTGACTCCACGCTTCGAGCTCACGCAGAACGACGAGGAGGTGACGATGATCATCCACGCTCCGTACGCGAATATAAAGGACGCGGAGGTGTCCGTCGACGGGACGGACTTTCTGTTCTCCTCCACTCCGTATTTTCTCAGGTGAATATTTTTTTTTCTTTTTTTTTTTGGTAAATTCGTCTGGCGGTTCCTCGACGAATATTCTCTGAATTGCTTGACGAACAATTTTTCCAGACTGCAGCTGCCGGGCAAGATAGAGGAGAACGATTTGTCCTCCGGTTCCTACGACTGCGACAAAGGTGACTTTACCTTTCGTTTCTCCAAGGTGAACAAAGGGGAGCACTTTGAGAACTTGGAGATGATAACAAGCCTTATGGCGCCGCCGAAAAACAAAAGCGTACTTGTCATACCTAACATTGAAGTGATTGGTAAGTTACACAAGGATACGAAATGTGAAAGTGTGATATACAATTACATCGCGTAAGCAATACCGGCACACACCATGTCTCCTCCCAATGTTATAGGTAATCCATCCGTGACTAAGGCAGATATAAACGAAACGAATGACATAGGTGATTTTGCAAATAACTTACCCAAGGATGATTCTGGTGAAAACATGCCAAAGCTTTTGAATGGCCCAAAGTATGGTTTTGCTAATAGAGTATCGGGAGCTTTATTGGCCTTTGAGGTACGTTTTTATAATCTATTCTGACGTCATTAAATTTTATTATAAGTGCATAAATCTTCCATACTTTGTTTTAATGCTCCGCTCTAATTATACACAATATGAAATTAATTATACTGTCAGTAATGTGTGTTGGTTCCCCAATTTAGGCAGCGTGGCTCAAGGAAATAATAGATCTTCCCAATCCTGACGTAACTCCTGAGCCAGAAAGAAAAGCTTTGCGAGAACAACGTGAATCAAAAGATTTCTCCGACGAACATTACGTAGCAGATTTAATGGAGCTACGATTCACTGGGCCACCCTTAGAATTTGAGGCGGAATGGGAGACCCTGCAGAAAGATCAAATCGCGTTCAGCGAAGCCGAGGTCGATCTGCTAAAGGAACTTCCAAACAAAGAATATTTATTAAATAATGAAGACCAAAAGCAATTATGTTTTAATCTAATCGACATCTTGTACGCCAGTTGTTTCAATTATCGAACAACGTTTGGGGAAAATAATGTAGAAAGCGCTTGGAACATCAATAAATTAAGTTCTACGTTATGTTGGTTCCAGGTAAGTTTATCGATCAGCAAACTTTTCCCATAAAAAAAAAGAGTGCATACGAATTAATTTCTATTACATATTTTCAGAGTTTTACTTCTCTAGAAGAAGTTATAAGAGCGTGTATTCGAAGAGCGCTTTGCTACCCACTTTACAGACACTGGGAAATTTCTGTCAAAGTATTCGAAGACGTTAAAGGTGTTCTGTCGTTAGGTCAGTATAAATTGGGATGTCAAAATGTCTACACTTACAATTTTATTTATTTTGAATATTTTCATTGTACAGGAAAGAAATACATTATTAAACGCTTCTGTGAAATACACAGTCTTTTCAATACTTCGCACGAACCAAGGTACATACTGAACCAACTGTACATAAAGGACTTTTTAATTTGGCTGCAAACGTTACCCGAGTGCGTAATAGAATCGCTTTGTTCTGCATTAAATGACGTGAGTACTCTTGAAAGTTCTCTCACTATTCGTATCTGGCACGCCTCACCTGCCCATCTAAATTCTTATTTTATATAGATTCATCCAACCAAAGCGAGTATGGGATTCGATTTAGAGGAACTGGAAGTGGCAGCTCGTACTATTCAAGAGGAGGATCTCATCATAGAAAATAGTATTCATAACATGGCCAAGAAGCTCGAAGCAATGTCCGCGAATCAGTCTGATAGCACACAGGAGACGTGAGTTGAAAATTACTGCTCTGTTACTTTCTTATTGCGGTAATATTCTACATATTCTGTATAATTTTGTTTTGAAGGCCAAAGAATGTATGCCATGTTAACCACAAATTTTTTAAGTATTTGTAAGTATTTTCATATATCTGGCTTGATTGTTAACAATCGCTGTTTAACGCCATCTATATTTAATGGCCATTTGTATTATTTATTATTATTATTTTTTTAATATTCTCTTTATATTTTACTCGGTGATTAATGTAACATAATATCTAACTTCTTTTATTACATGTTGTATAAAATAACTACTGTATATAATACTCTGTGTAATTGCTGTTTGGATTTTTCGAAACAAATTTTCATTATATCAAAAGTCTGATAATTCAAATTTGCAATAGATTTGTTACTTAACCTTTCAACTTCATATTTTATATTTAAAATTATATTAAAATATAGTAAATAAATTATTATTGTATAAATATAATACAATGTCCTATTTTTTTATTTATTTTGAGCTGTAAACACGATTGTCATAATTCTTATTGAGCACTTATTTTTATATGTTGACGGCCAAGGTGTATAAGATTATAATTTTCTGTTAAAAACAAATTCCTTCCTTTTCCGGCGGTTGAAGCAGTGATGCCAGAATTTGGAAATGAGTCACCTTAGATTATTATTAAAAAAAATAAGTTTGTGATATAAGTTCCCAAGAGGGACAAACGGATCGCTTCGTTTGGGAGTCGAAAGGTTAAATAACTAAAAGTTTACGAAAGTTTTCATTGGTGACAATTGGCCGAAGAATTTTTCGATCCAAATAGTATTTGAACCTGAATATCCGAGTTCTCAGATATCTGGATAATAAGAATCCTGGGAATGATAGTTTTAATAATATGCATGATTGAAGCATTTTTCATAACACTAATTATTTCAAGGCATTTCATACTTTTTTTTTAATCATTGTATATAAATGTAGATTATCGAGCAGTTCGAGTTCAACGGATAGCAGTGATACGGACTCCGATACGTCAAGCAGCAGCAGCAGCAGCAGTAGTAGTAGCACCAGTCTAGATTCTGATGACTTAAATGAGCCAAATGAATATAATGAATGAAAAGAAACTGATAGCTCCTATAAATAATCATTCACTTGTTACATGACGTAAAATAATCTGACGAATTAAATTAAATTAAATTAAACTTTTTCCATAAATCATATATTTTAATTAAGAATTATAAAATATAGCGATACGTACGTGATTATTTTTTTATACATTTATATAAATATTCATTATTTTATGTGTTTTACATTTATGCGTATACTTCGTGATGTATACGTATAAGAGTCAGATGTTAAGATCAAGATGTTATGATGTTTAAAAATAATCTTCCGAATGTACTATGTTAACGAAATTGCGTTAATAATAAATGTATATATGTATACAATATATATTTGAAAACTTTTGACGTTATATGAATTGTGTGTAGAAATAACAGAAAAAAATCAATGTTTTTATTAATAAAATAATATTTTTTTAAAGAAACCTTGAGGTTTATTTATTCGATCTGATCGAATGAATCCAAGCGTTTAAGTTTCATAAATATTACAAATACTCGAGTGAATGTCAAATCTCGATTTTCTTTTAGGTCTCATATCCTGACTCTAAAATATCTTTATCTGCTCAATATTAATTAAAATATTCAGCAAATTGTAATCAGGCAGAAATTTCTTCGGATTCTGATGGTACTGAATAGGGAAATGATAATAAAAAACATGGTTTATTTATTTAATCTATAATCGATCCAAGATAAAATATAATGTTCCATTAATTTGTATCGCATCTCTTCTTCCCTACTGACCTGATTATTAGCATTAATTGGCCTGGAAGACTCAATCGTGTTTGAACCAACGATATTATGCAGATCAGTGGAATTTCCAACACTCGGATCTTCTGTGATACTCGTATTCGAGTAGCTTTCTTCCTGCTCCGAGAGACTCGTCGCGTGATCGTTGACGTTAGAACGATGCTGCTCATTATAGTTAGTCTAAAAATTAAATTTGTTTTAAAATATCGGAATTAAGTGTTAAATTATGCTATTAAAAATGCACGACAATGATTACTATAATAATAGTTTATAGTATTAAAATTATAAAATTATAATGTTTTAATTGTTATACGCTGAATGCGCGCTGCAGAGATTACCGTCGAGTTATCGTAAGTATCGTTAAACGTTTCGTTTCTGTCAGCGATGTCATCTTCGTAGCTCTTCCAATAGTCCGCTACTTCGCCGTACAATCCCGGGCTTTCGTTTCCACCGAACGTATACGTCTGCCTAGTGTTCCCTTCATCCGCGTCTGCTTCCGTCGTTCCCCAATCGTATTCTTCGGAACTTGCTGCGGAAGACTCGATGGCCTTGAAATTCACGAGAGAAAAATTCTTAATCTCAATCAAAAATTTAAGATAAATATAAAAAAGAATGAATTCTTATCGGTTGACGACCGAATACCTCAATAGAAAAATAGCCCGAATAAAACGCAAGAAATTAAGATATAACGGAGCTTAAATTAACAGGAAATGCGACAGGTGTGGAGCAATACCGGAGACGCGATGTCCACTCTCGAGTCGGCATGCCCGTGATAATCGGGGTCGCCGGTCTTCAGAATCAAGTGCGTATGCTTCTTCGTCTTTTTGCCGTTTTTATGCACGTGCGGCGCGTACATGATTATGCGTAACGGTAAAAACGCGTCCTCCCCGAAATGCTCGGCGTTCTCCGGTGTCGTATTATCTGCGGGATGACGATTCGTAAAATTGTTAGAATAATTAAAACGGTATTAACACCAGATTATTATCATTATCGCCCAAACGACTGAAATCGTTCTATTCGTCATCCGCGTTTACCTCGAATCTCGTCCCTGAAACTCGACATCGTGATCGTTTCTTCGTTCGCGGACGTAGAATCGCTTTCGGTTACACCGACCATCAGATCGTCATCACGCAATAAAATAGGATCCGTCGTGTCCCCGTGATTCGCGAGGATAAGCGAATTGTTGTTCGCCGGTGAATCAGATTCCTTTTTCTCCGAGGAAAGCACGTCTGGTTCGAAGGTCGTAGCAATTTTACTGGGAATGGTACCACCGTTCTCCGAGTTTTCCAAGTCCAGGTCTTCTTGATCTTGTGTGCCTACTGTATCCTCGAATTGGAACTCGGTCGCGTCATTATCATACCGATCATAAGTCGTGGACTCCGTTGGCGATTCCGTCGAGAGATCTGGACGATCAGTATCGTTCGTGATTTCCTCGAGGGGGATGGAGAACGCGGTGCTCGCCTCGCGCTGTTCTTCCAACGACGCTTGATCGTGGTATATAGTGGCGTTCTCCAGACTCTCGGTAGTTAACATTACTTCAGGTTTAGTGTCGGTCTCGCGATGCGTCGGACTCGACGTTTCTTCCTCGGAGCCTTTTGTTAATTTCACGACTTGGTCCTCGTGATTCCGCGCTCGATAGATGGCGGGCTAAAAATTATTTCCGAAACGATAATCCACGTTACTGTAATATTATTTCGACATCAGGGCCGCGCTGCGCGAGAGATAAGCGTGTCGTATTTAAAGAAATGCGCTCACATCGCATCCGCCGCACGGGTCCTCCTTGTACGTGGACAGTATAGCCGCTTTCACGTAAGGAAAGAACAGGATACTCCACGGCACTATCACGTGGTACGTCAATTTTCCGCATCTAAAATCATAATCAACAGATTTTTTGCGTTAATTAAGATAACGGTGTTCATTTATAAATCAACTGAAGAATCCGTCTATCTATATATTCACTTTGATATCTCTAACGTTATTAAATTCTCTACAAGAAACGCGCTTACTTCGATCGTTCCGCGAATAAATTCGAGGAAGTGACGGTACAAAACAAATCAATCACGCCGCGCGTGCTCGGCAAATATAAATTTAATTGATATCAATTGAATCATCGGCTTCCGGACCGCCTTTTCTCTCTCTCTCTCACCGATCGATGACAATTGCTTGCTCCCTCGACGCGTGGAATCTCTCCCATATACGGGACTGCGGATCGTCCTGCAGGAAAATGATCTCCGATCCGTTGCCTTTGAGAAAATCCTCGTCCACGAAGCTCTCCATTTCGTATTTCGCTTCGATCTCCCGCCATGTCTCGATCTCGAGATCGTCCTCACTCCTCGACTTGTTCTCTTCTGTCGAATCGGAGAACGGGCTTATCACGAAGAACCGTATGTCCGGGAAACCGGACTTTCGCAAACGCGTGCTCAGCAGCTCCAGCCTGTGGTTCGATCAATAAAAAAAAAATTAAAATAAAGGTAAAAAGAAAGAAGGCAAAAAAGCACGGATTTTCTTCGATGCGTCGCACAATAAGCGTTTCTCGCGCGTCTTTTCTCACGTCGATCTCTGCAACTTACATGACCGCCTGTCGGAAGCTGTACTGCCAGCTCGGGTCCAGGAAGGCCAGCACGCTCACATGGCCGAGATGCTTCTTCCACGCGTTGACGAAATGACACAGCTCGTAGTGCCAATCCTGTTCCTCCTGCAGGTGCTCCCTCGCCTCGTGGGACGACGACCGATCTTCGTCGCTCGATCCGAGTAGGCGCGAGGGACGGGAATGGTACCTCGCCTCCGACGCGAGACTCGCCAGGAAGAACACGACCACCGGGAATGCGACCTTCGCGGCTAACATGGCACAACACAATAAAATGATGACTTTAACGGACCATCGTTCGACTCCTCGGGACGGAGACCCGGAGTGACGGGGATACGTTAATGCGGGGTTCGGCCTGGCCGCGACCGAACCGAAAGTGATTCATCCGAATGCGATAAAGAAGGAATACTTCCAAATATTTTCGTATCGCGTGGTCCAACGAGGCGCGATAGTAACGCGCGTGGTTTCAACGGGAAGACGCACAGATTACATGCATTTACGTATGTAACGCGCTGCACGCACGTGTGTGCATCGCATGTGTACATACACATCGGCGCGCGCGACGAACTGAGAGATTGACCTGGAATTGACCCGGAATCGCGTCGACGCGATACGCATACGGGTCACGCGGAAACTACAGCGTCTTTTTTTTTTGCCGCCGCGTGCCGTGAAGCACCCCTTCCACACACGAGACAAACGCGGCACAAAAATCCTTATATATGCATATATATAATTTTTTTTACGTCGATTAAAGAGAATTAACGAGCGCGCGCGAATAAATATCGGACGGCACGTGCCGCTCGAGAATGCGCAGAAAGAACGCGGAGCGATTTCGAATCGCGACGCGGCCGTCTGACGATCAGCGCGAATTAACGTTAATAGGAATTGATGTCTGGATCTATTCGCTGGTGAATATACAATCGGATTGCGATCGTGTGGTCCGACGGGTCGAGAGGGCAGTCGTGTGGATCGCTCACAGACACGCGCGCGCGTCAAAGAACTCGATGGAACAGAAGCCCCCTTGTCTTCGCGTCGTGCGTTATATGCTCTTTTACAGCCGGCGATTCCGTCGCTCTCAGTCACGTCCTCGTCTCCAAGCCCGACCGACCCGCGGAGCGTCTCCGTCCGTCGTGCTTACACGATCTTGAATACGCCGGAGAGAACCAGGGAGCACCGACTGCAGTCCCCGCGACGCGATCCTTTTCGATTTCCTCCGCGGCTGCGACGATGCGAACGCGAACGCGAACGCGACGTCCGAACGTCGGAGCGACCGATAGAATCTCTCGTTAGATGCGCGTGCAAGCCTCTTTCTCTTCTTCTCTTGATTCGGTTACCTAAAGAACGGGAGGAAGATGCGTTCGCTCGTGGCCCACTCGCCTCTGAACACGATCTGTAAATAGACCGTGAATATAATAAAGCGAAAGTTCTAACGCTTGTCTTCCAAATGTGGGATATCGTTTAACGTCATTGGTGTTTTGCAAAGCATAACAATGGGATTTTCAAGAGTTCTACCGCTGCTAATCGGAGCGCTTTCTCTATTTTCGAATATCGCCGTCGAGCGCGTCGACGACGACGACGGGGAATCCGATCGTGGCTTAGAGATCGGTATGAATGACAGCGTCTCCTCGACCTTCTTGAATGTCAGCCAGGAGACGAACGAGGATCAGCGTTATTGGTATGAGCACCTGGACAGCGCCGACAGGATGCTAAAAAGCAAAACGGACATCCTGTCCCGCCTCCTGAAGATGCACATAGATCAATTGCGAAATAGAACCGATCAGGTAGACGAAGATAGGACATATTTTATGTACCTTTTCCCTCCTTTTGTTTGTTCTCAACGAAGCTTAACGCGAGGCTTAATTAGGAAGACTCTAAGGCCCGGTTTCACAAATGTAAGATTAACTTTAATCTTGGTTTAACTTACTGTTTCTATAATTCTTAGATTCTAATTTTTAGATTAGAAAAAGATAAAGAAAAAAATTGAACTTCGGTTCAATCGAGTTAACCGCGAATTGTGAAACCGGGCCTAATCAGGGATCTTACGATTTTTAATTCAAATTCGACGATATCAGGTGGAACTGGTGTTCCTGGTGGACGCGTCCGGCTCGGTCGGCGCGGAGAACTTCCGCAGCGAGCTGAACTTCGTGACGAAGCTCCTGTCGGATTTCACGGTGGACACGACGGCCGCGCGGATCGCCCTGGTCACCTTTGGCGGTCGGGGCAGCGTGTACCGCAACGTCGATCAGATCTCCAGGCACGGGCCCAACGATCACAAATGTTACTTGCTAAACAAACAGTTCAGCAACATCACCTATAGCGGCGGCGGGACTTACACGCGCGGCGCGCTTCTCGAGGCGCTAGTAAATATCCATCCTGCAGTAGCATTTTCCGCTATTTTCTGCAGAGCAAAATCTGCGTGCAATTAATTGCAGTATAATTCAACAATCTGCTGCAAGATTTATGCTGTACATGCAAATAAACTATTTAAGGGGTTACACCACCTTGACCGCCTAAAAATCATAGGTAACTTTGGGAATTTTTTTTAGGAAAACAATAAAAGTAATACAAAATTCGTTTTAAGGCTTTAATAATACATGTCTTTAGAAGTAAAAAATATTTTTTCATTAATTTTTTTAATAAAATGACGACGCTGAAGCCATTTTATTAAACGTCGTTTTTGTAGCCACTGTCAAATCGGCGTT
>NW_012026839.1:469985-487790 GCF_000956235.1 Wasmannia auropunctata | reverse complement strand
AGAAATATTAAATAAAAAAAAAGTATTTAACATATCGAAATATCCGTATGTACTTCTGTAGTGCATATTATATAGTTTTTAAAAAATTTTGGTTTTTTGCTCCAGGTTCCATCGAATGGCAGATCCCCGCAACGTCGATTTGACAAAACGACGTTTAGTAAATTGACTTCAGCGTCGCCATTTTGTTAAAAAAATAAATAAAAAAAATATTTTTTACTTCTAAAGACTTGTATTATTAAAACCTTAAAACGAATTTTTTGTTACTTTTATTGTTTTCCTAAAAAAAATTCCCAAAGTTACCGATTGATTTTTAGGCGGTCAAGGTGGTGTAACCCTTTAATAAAATATTTGCTACAGAAACCGAGCTATTTTGGAGCAGATCCTTTCCGTAAGTGCAATCTGTAAACAGTCTGTTAGCAGTCTGTCAGCAGACTGATATAAGATTCTTTCAGCAGAAATAATATGCAGATTCTGGCGAAAGAATGCTACAATTCTTGCAGCAGATTCTTGACTTATTCTGCCAAGATGATCTGCTTCCTCAGATTTACAGCAGTTTTGCAACAAATTGTTACTATAACTAGTATCGCTAAATAAATATCGCAAAGCATGGCTTTGTTCCGTTTCACGCATGATGTATCATTTTATCCTTGTTTAAAATTTAGTGAACAAGGATAAAATGATACTCAGAGTTGGTAAGTTAATATTTTTTTTAACTAATTGTAAGTTAAGTTAAAGTTAACAGTCTAAAAATTTTATTTAGTTAAGATACAAGTTAGTCCATAATAAAATTAATTGAGTTAAAAATTAAGTTAATAAAAAAAAGTAATTGAAAAGTTAAAGTTAAATTTTTTCATTTTATTATATAATTTTAGGGTTTCTAAATAAAGTATATATTTGTTATACTTATTTCTGTTAAGCCATGGAAAGAAGACCGATTTTGAAAGACTTCTTCCAACGTGATTTAATGCACAGAAAGTCGAACAGTGATTCCTTCCCACTGCCAGACTATATATTTATTGTATTATTACAATTGCCTTGATGTGTGTTCTCAAATTTGAGTTTGAAGACAATTAGACATGTATTTTATTTTGGGTTTACAAGAAGTACTAAAAATGTAACTTCAAGAAAGTTAAATCAAAAGTTAATAGTTATCGATAAAATGTAACTAAATTAAGTTAAAAGTTAAGAGCCTAAAATGTAGCTAAGTTAAGTTAAAATTATTTAACTTTTTAACTTAACTTTTATCTTTTTAACTAGCCACTACCCAACCTTGATGATACTTCATGCGCATCATACGTGAAACGGGACGCAGCTCATATAAGTTCGCCAATGTCGCATTCGGTCGATAACGAATAATAATAAAGCGTCATTTTTTTACCGCGAAATCGCGGCGATAAAGAAAATTCAATCCAAATCGCGATAAATCACACGTCTAATCGATCGTTTCCGTTGTTTCGTAAGGCAATCCTCGAGAAGGGTCGCGAAGCGGCGAGCAAGGTGGTGTTCCTGATAACCGACGGCTTCAGCAACGGCGGCGACCCGCGACCCGCGGCCCACCTGCTGAAGAACACGGGCGCGACCGTGTTCACGTTCGGCATACGCACGGGAAACGTGGAGGAGCTGCACGACATCGCCAGCCAGCCCGGCTACACGCACAGCTACCTCCTCGACAGCTTCGCCGAGTTCGAGGCCCTGGCGCGACGCGCCCTGCATCGCGGTGCGCTTCTTCCCGTTGAAAACTATGCACTTATTGTTGCATGCCGCTTTACAAATATTCCGAGCGCGCGTAAAGTCAAAATTGAATTTAGAAATTACGCGGAGCCGTGTTGAAACTGAACATTGCGTAACAATCGCGAAGCGTTAGGTTCTCTATATAAAATCATTGGAGCGTTTGTAAAAGAAACTGATTTTAAGTGATGAATCAGACGTCTTTCGCAGACTTGAAGACCGGGCAGTACGTGGCCGTGACTCTGCCGACCGATTGCAACAGCCTCTGCTCGAACAGCACGGCGAACCGGATTTGCTGCGACGAATTGGCGACCTGCACCTGCGGCACCGCGACTGGCCATTACGCCTGCATCTGCCCGCCCGGCTATTTCGGTTCCGGTCTCAGGGGCTTCTGCCAACGTAGGTTGAAACGAGCGAAACGCGTTTTGATCTACCGATCATTGATGCGCTTGTACGATTCATGGATGTTGCATATTTAATTTTTTCTTCTACGTGTGTAACTCATTGTCAGATAATATACATGATTTCATTGCGGAAGTTCTCTCTCTTTGTGTGCCCGCGACAGCTTGTCCGAACGGAACATATGCTTCGGGGAACACTTCCGGGGATTCCACCGCCGTATGCGTACCATGTCCAGACGCGAATCACATCACCGTCAAGGTACTCGCGACCTCGGTGGTCGATTGTGTGTGCGCCTCTGGATTTGCCACGGACGGTTACAAATGCGAGGGTAATTTATTGCACGATAAATCTAGAATGTCTGATAAATTAAATTGTAGAAAGACATTTTCTCGCGATTATTAGTATAAATATAAATACGTACACGTATATACATACGACGTATGCCTTTTCAGCTATAACGTGCCCGAAGCTGAGAATCCCCGAAAACGGATACCTGGTGAAGGCGAGCGCCTGCAGCAACGTGGTGCACGCGGCGTGCGGCGTGAGATGCAGGATCGGCTTCCACCTCACGGGGGACAGCATCCGGCTTTGCGGCAAGGACGGCGCTTGGTCCGGCAACGAGCCGCAATGCCTGCGTAAGTATATATATAAAGAGCTGGACGTTCAATTAGAGAGAAATTGAATTTGATTTTTAATTAAACGTCTCGTAGTGAAGACGTGTCCGGCTTTACGCGCGCCCCCGCACGGCCGCGTGAAATGCGAACACGACGAGGACTATCAGCACCAGTTCGAGGAGAACTCCACCGTGTATCCGATCGACACGCGCTGCCTGTTCCGTTGCGACATCGGCTTTCAGCTTCGTGGTAGCAAAGTGCGCAATTGTCTACCTTTGTCCCGTTGGGATGGCCTGAAAGTCACGTGCAAGGGTAAAAAAAGGACGATTATTTTATTTACTACTATCCTGTACCAGTAAACGGGAAAGGATTAAAATGGATTAAAATTTTTTAATTTATGGATTGAAATGAATTTGGCCTCCGTGGAAATGAATGCATTTCTATTTTTTCATAATACGAATATAGTATAATATAATATTAATATAATATTTTTTGGATTTAGATAGATTGAATTAATGCATTTCCTATAGTCACAATTTTTAATTGAATAACATTCATCATCCACATTTTCACGGAAAAACTTTTTTTAAATTTAATTAGATTGAAAAAACTGCATTTTCTATCTAGAATAGAATTTTGAATTAACCAGTTTTCACGATTTACTTTTTAAAACTAGATTTTTTTTATTGAATAGAATATTGGTATACATATAGCAAATGTGCTTCATGTAATTCCTATAAATAAATACAAAGGCATTGGGCATTGAAATGGATTCAGATTTTTAGAAGTACGCATTCGCGAACGTTGAAATGAATTTTTTTCAATCTATTTCAATCCATTCTCGTTTACTGAGCAGAGAATTAACAGAGACGCAATATCTTACGGTAGCTGTGAAATGCGACCCTCTGCCGCAAATCGCGAACGGCGACATCACCCCGGAGATCTGCACCGGTCCGGGAAAGGTGCCCTTCGCTACCAACTGCACAATCACCTGCAACGAGGGCTTCGCCTTGGAAGGACCCACCGGCAGGACGTGTATCGGACGCACGGGAATTTGGTCCCAGCGTCACAGAGTCAATCGATGCGTGGGTTAATATCGAAATCAAATCTTTTTACACGAGAAAAATTAATTTCTCGGCCGAATTAAATCCAAGTTTAATTTCGAACGCAATAGACAAGACACCGCCTTCCCTGAATTGTCCAACCGAGATCGTGGCGGAGACTGCCAAAGGGCAGAGCTACGCGTACGTGAATTGGACGGTGCCCGAGGTGACCGACAACGCGAACGCGTCGCCCATCCTGTGGACAAAACCGCACATCGTCCTACCCTGGAAGGCGAAGATCGGCACGCACGTCGTCGCGTACGTGGCGCAGGACGCGAGCGGCAACAAAGCCAGATGCAAATTCAAAGTTAAAGTCCTCGGTAAGCCGCAGATGTTGATCTCAATCTCAGAAACGCATTTGTCATGGCAAAAGTTTGATGAGGTCACATATAATCGAGAAGAATACACCCACGCGAGAAATGAGCGTTTCTTCAAATGTTCGCAGATAGGGAACCACCAACAATTGAGAATTGCGTCGACCCGCCAACGTTCTACACCGATCTTGATAGCGGTCTCGCAAACGTGACGTGGGACGAGCCGGTCTTCTACGACAATTCGAGGATTTCCGTGCACGTCAATCAGAGTCATCAACCCGGCAAGGACTTTCTCTTTCCGGTCGGTCGTTCGAAGGTCTTCTATAACGCAACCGATAAGTACGGCAATCGGGCGAGTTGCGTGTTGAACATTACTGTAGAAGGTGCATATCTCTTAAAGATTATATTTAACAATACTTCATAAAAATGCTACATTGCATAATTTTCCCAGATGTGTGTAAAAGTCTGAGAGCGCCCGCGAACGGTCGGCTAAACTGTTCCTCGTCGGGCGAGCGCGAAACGCAATGCGTCGTAGCTTGCGAGGATGGCTACGACTTTGCGATCGAGCCGACGAACTTCAATATCGTTAACGACGAGCTGCTGCTGAAATGTAACTCGAGCAGTCACATGTGGGAAAGCAATCACCTGCCGGAATGTTCAGGTATTTATGTCGAGTTTATTAAAAGTTATATCACTTGGTACTTTAAACTAAACATAATTATATTCTACGAAGTTATGATTTCTTCTGTCGATTAGAATCGCAAACGCCAAAGACAATATCTCAGGAGGGGAACGTGATATTGCAAAACAACGAAAGTGCAATATGCGACAATCAAACTGCTCTTCGCGAAGTGAGCGTTTAATAATATTGATATTTATAAAAATATATAATACTAATTTAGATTTTTCTAAAATATAGATATATAACTTTTGTATAATATATTGTATCTTCTAGTTGAGCGAGCACGTTGCCAATGACTTGAAATTAAAACTGCTGGGAATGTGTGACAATGACATCGAGTGCGATCTAGTCAGCTTCGATCCCAAGTGCGAAGATGATCTTTCGTCGTCGAAGAATATCGAGGACAACCTAATAAGAAGACGAAGATTCGAGCCCGGACACAAACAAGTTCAGGCCACCGATATGCTCAGAGATAGTGAAACGATAATGCTCAGAATATTGAAACGCGCGGCTAGATTGAGCCGCGATCTCAATAAAAATAACACCAGATCTAAACGGAAGAGAGATAGAATAGAGATCAAATTCAAATTCATAGGTAAGAGACGAATCTTGAACTTTGTGAAATATGTATCGGGTAACGTTCAAAGAAATCCTGTACAGGTAAGATAATCGAAGAGAACTTCGACAATCCCAAACGGGGAGTGCAGAAGTTGAGGGAGAGAATCGACGCGATGGCGCAGGTGGGAAAGCTCGACTTGCTCGACAACAGGACCAACCAGGAGATCGCGAGGCTCGCCCTGAACCTGCACCTCGTGTTCAAGGAGCCGCAGGACCTTTGCGATCCCGGGAGCGTGCTGAAGAGACACGGTTGCGGTGAGCGCGAACGAAGACGAAAAAATCCAATCAGATAATAATCTGCTAGTGCACGTATATACGTTTTACAAATACATCCCGATTCCGATATGTTCTTTTAGTCAAATGTCCCGCGGGCACTTTCTACAATTCCTCCACCAGGACCTGCCAGCCGTGTCCGTTCGGCCAGTATCAGGACGCGACCGCCTCGTTGACGTGCGTGCCTTGTCCGGAATACACCTTCACGAAGAGGATGCACGCGAGATCCTTGAGAGATTGCATTCGTAAGATTCTCAAGCCGAAAACTCGTTAAGACTCGACTTGTTACATTTCCCTTTCTTTCCCTATACAGCCGTATGCCGACCGGGATATTATTCTCGGCGCAAACGCTACCACGGATCGCATCTGGGCATGGGGCCTTGTGCCGCTTGCGACATCGGTTTCTACCAGCCGAGCTACGGGCAGAGTCAATGCTTGCCGTGTCCGTCGAGCGCGACTACGGAAAAGCGCGGTTCCGCGGATGTCAATGATTGCCTGCCGATTCGTGACGAGGAAATTGACGACTGTCCGATGGATCCGTGCTTAAACGGCGGTCGATGCCTACGGGACGAAAGCGGCTTCTTTTGCGAGTGTCGCGATTATTATGTGGGTAGGTTGATTACTAGTTACAATCATGCATTGTTCTTTCTCAATTTTTTCTCCTAAATTTTAAAATAAATAAATTATATTATATTAAATTTTATTAATAATTTATAATCTCTTTTATTTTATCCTAAAATAAAATTAATATGCATTTTATGCGAGTGCGGATTTATTTTTTTTTCAGGATCGAAATGCGAGAGATTCAGGGATCCGTGCTACTCGTCGCCGTGCTTGAACGATGGAACGTGCAAGACGCAGCAGCATCCTGATAACTTCGTCTCGTACGAGTGTGCGTGTAAAAGCAGTTACACGGGTGATAATTGCGAGGTAAAAATACATACAAATTAGATATTTGCAATAAAACGAAATTATTAATAAAATTTAATATAATCTAGATTTAGAGTAAGAAAATTGATTCTATATTAATTATCGCAGATCTACGTGGACGAGTGCTCCACCAATCTTTGCCAGAACGGTGGAAGATGCGTGAGCACCGAGAGCGATTTCGCTTGCGAGTGCAGGGACGGATTCGAAGGTAATGTTTTATTAATAACATTCACGATGAGTCTCTCCCTGCTTTCGCGTCTCGTTTATTAGGTCAACTCTGCGAGGTTCCGATGGATCACTGCGAGCTCGCGCCCTGCGAGGAGGGATCCGCGTGTCACACGGTAAATGGTACCTGGCAATGCCTCTGCAAACCCGGTTTCCTGGGCCGACACTGCAACCTGTTACCCTGCGACTGGCTGCCGTGCCACGCGAACGCGATTTGCGTCAACGTCGAGGAGGTAAACGCGACGCGGAGGAGTTACAGGTGGGTATAAGACACGCCGTAATAACACGCCGCGAAACGTGAGATCTGAGGCTCACGATGTACGATCGGTCCAGGTGCGAATGCCCCGACGGATACACAGGGGAGGACTGCGCGACCAAGATCGATCACTGCGAGAGCTCGCCTTGCCTGAACAACGGGCGTTGCGTCGACCGCGTGCACGATTACGTCTGCGAATGCCCGATTCCTTTCACAGGACGCGACTGCGAAACTGGCAAGTTGAAACTTCATCCAGTGTCTGTCTCTGGAATATTTTATTTCTTAATTTTTTTAAAAATCTCTTCAGACAATAACTTAAGGTAGGCATTTATTAAAAATCGTCTTGACAGAACTGTCGTCTGACTACGTGATGCACTTCACCAAATCCGGCACAACGGATTACGTCGCCGTTAAAGGACCCGCGAGGGATCTCCCCCAGGTAAGTCGAGAGAAAATTCGGAAAATTCGTAACAGACACGTTTCACCGAATTCACCTTGATGCTGCAGCTGTCCGTTTGCCTGTGGTTGCAATCGATGGACACCTTCAACTACGGTACGGTATTGTCGTACGCGACAGCATTCTACGATAACGCCTTCACGCTGACGGACTACAACGGGTAATTACTCGCGGAAATTCAGTGTGTATCTCAGTGAGGAACTTGTCAGTGATTTATTAATTCATATTCAATGCGAAACCGAATTGCCAACACGCGTTTGACCGCGAGCGAGTCCCGAATGTTAGATGTCGTTGCAGATTGGTCTTGTACGTTAACGGGGAGAAAGTCGTCACCGATGTTAAGGTCAACGACGGTAACTGGCACTTCATGTGCGTCACTTGGCAGAGCGAGCGCGGCTCCTGGCGCGTGTTCGTCGACGGAATCCTCAAGGACAGCGGCGTCGGTTTGGCACAGGCTACCACGGTGCGAGGTAAAAAAAACCCGCGTAATCGTCAAGAATTTATCTCCGTCTAACGCCTAAAGCAAATCATAAAATCCCGGACATCGTCCCGTCCAGCCGACGGATCTCTCGTCGTCGGGCAGGAGCAGGATCGCCTGGGCGGCGGTTTCTCCGAATCGGAGGCATTCCTAGGGAGGCTCAGCTCGCTGGACATCTGGGACGTCGTTCTGAACGAGAGTGACGTTACGAAGTTGTGGATCAGCTGCGAGAAGTACCACGGGAATCTCGTGGCCTGGGCGCAGATGCGGCAGTACGTTCACGGCGACATCGCGGTAATTACGCGTTAATTGTCAAAATATGAAGCTCTTTCTCTTTCGATTTAACCGGTAGACCATAAGCGATGGTGTCTCACGTCTTCAGATTCTAGCCAGCCCATTTTGTCGCCGCTGCCCTTTGCCCGTGGTGCCCTTCAAAGGTAACATTAAAGTGAGCGAGGATCTGTCTGAGGTAACGTATTACTGCGACAGTGGATACATGGTTCGATTTGACGGTGAGGAATATCGGTCCCTCAGAAGAAAGTGCCTCAAGCACGGCCAGTGGGAGGGATATGATACGCCGATCTGCACGAGTAAGTTTCGTTTTCCCCCGTGATCGTATTATAATGCAAAAAAGAAAGCGCGGCACGGCTGTTGTCCTCCAATCGTTATTCCAACTGGAATAGATTCGATTTGACCGCGAGGCCGATGATTCTAATTTCTATGTTCGAAGAGATAAAATGCGGTTTCCCGGGGTACTTTCCGCGCGGACGTATTCACGGAGAATCGTATTCGTTCGAGGACGAGATATACTATTCCTGCACCGAGGGCTACGAGCTCCGCGGAAATCCCCATCGCATCTGCAATTCCGACGGCAAGTGGATCGGGCTGCCTCCGATTTGCATAGGTAACGGGGATTAATATAACATCGCTATTAAGCGTGAGAATAATGCAGCTATTAAGCGTCGTCTACAATGAGACTTAAGACTTAAGATTTAAGAAAATGGACCAATAACAATCGATTATTCTTCTCACGTGAGATAAATAATCGACTATGATTGATCAGTTTTCTTAAACATGCGTGGCCACAAAAAATGAATTTTGAAATTCTCTGACTTTTCCATGATTTTCAAACAACAGTGGAAAATTTTCCATGATCAGTATCAAATATATAATTCTAAATTTTAATGTTTAGAAGATACAAGAAAGGGAAATTATATTTTATGCTAACGCTCGACGCTCATTTTTAGTGTCAAAACAGATCACATGATCGAAATTGATGAATACCAAGCATTAATTTTGATCATGTGATCTGTTTTGACGCTAAAAATGAGCGTCGAGCGTTAATATGAAAAGGCACCTTAAGAAAGGAAACTTATATTATTAGAAGCAACATAGAATATTAGAAGGTTAATAACATAATATAATCCTAAATGTAAATTTAGGCAAATTATTAACACTTTGACATTGATGTTATGCATTAAACAGAAAAAAATTCCATTGGTATAATTTAATTTACCGTTGCTTGGGGACCAGACAAAAAAACTCAGTGATAAAAGCAAAAAGATTCCTATAAACATTTCTTTAATATTGCTTAATATTCAGACTATTTTCGATTGCGATAACAGAGAGAAGTCCCGAACAAAATCGTAATTTTCAAACATTTTTTCGATTTTTATACAAAATCGCGCATTTCATTCTGTTATTGTCTATAGTTTAATTCTGAAAAAGAATTTTCAAATTAAAAAAAGCAGTACATACAAAAACATTGTACAAAAATTATTGAGTTTTGTCAATAAAACAAATGGTCCCTTTAAAGAAATTGTAAGCAAAGTTCAAAATTCCAGATTCTTTTATATCTTTCTCCGACTTTTCTAGATTTTTCCTGACCAGTTTAAATTTCCCCGGCTTTTAATTCCAGGTTTTCCCGGTTTCCCAAGTCTGTGGCAACTCTGTTAAATCTTAAGTCTTAAATCTCATTGTAGACGCCACTTTACGAGTCAAAGTTCAACGAACTCAACAGCCAAATTTTCGTCTTTTGACAGGAACGACGTGCAAAAATCTGCTCGCCCCAGAAAATGGAGATATAGAATATATATTAGAAGAGAACGAGAGAGATGACGTCACGATATTACAGGTACATATCCTTGTCGCAAAGATAACGTTAAAACGTACACTTTCAAATAATACTCGATTGTCACGATAAGGTCAAGATGACGTCATCTTGACTGAAAGTTTCGTTGAATTTTATATCAATTTGACATCACTTTAACATTGTATTACTCGGAATGGATTGTTCAATTAATTTAGGCCGGTCAGCAGCTGGAGTTCAAGTGCAATCCCGGGTACCGTTTAATGGGAGAGAGATATCTGACCTGTTTGGAGACTGGCGTCTGGGATTACAAGAGGCCGTCTTGCATGCCCTACGGATGCCCTTCGCCAAAGCAGTGCGTCTTTTAAACATACCTTTTGTCTCACTAAAGATATTTCATTAAATAAAATTAAGAAAATTTGTCAAAAAATCCGGTAGTATGTTTTGTTTAATGATGAATTTGAAAATTATCTAACATTCTGTGAGCGTAGAATAGAGCATGGCTACATCATCTTTTCGAGTTCCGGCCAGTCTTCCGATCGGGCCTCCGTTCGCGATCCTGAAAGAAACACGATCGACGATCCCTTCGAAAGAACGTATCACTACAACGATGTCGTTGGCTTCTCTTGCCATCGTGGCTACAAGTTTCGCGGGAATCACAATCTGCTGACGGAATTCAAGCTGCAGTGTTCCGCGAACGGCACCTGGACGGGCTTCGTCCCTGACTGCGTCCCGCGCACGTGCCCTTGGCCGGATCGCGTGGAAGACGCGAGACTCTTCCTCAGGATGCGGGACAACATCATAGTCGAGATTCCGACGGAGGGAGACATTACGTTGGAGCCCGATCGGAAAGCAGAAACGAGGAGGAACGAGAGCGACGCGGCGAGCGGGATCTCCCCGGAAATGTTCGTTTCCGGTACGGAAATCGCCGTCGTCTGTGATTCAGGATACGATATAGTCGGTGAACGAGTCAGAACGTGTACCGAGGAGGAGAGATGGTCCTCGACTTTCGCTTCTTGCGAGCCGCGTAATTGTTCCGTCGAGGAGCATCCGATTTTTAAATTTTTCAAGGAAACGGAGGACAAAACCGTCTTGAAGAACAACAACACGGATGTGACGTCGCTCGAGTCGGACGAGAAATGGTATGGCAAGGGAAATGTACGCGTGTACAGAGATTTGGAGATTTTTATCGAGGGAAACAGTTACGGACGACGAGTAATCTTAACGTGTCGAAATGACGGACGGATAAATCTGCATAAATCGATCGCCAACGAGACGATTTCAAATATAACATGGATGTGCAACAAAATCGTAAAATGGGAAATTTTGAATTCGTTACTGCAAGAGTCTATACTCGAACAGCTGCTGAACGATTCGACAGATATCTGCGTTAGATCCTGTGCACTTCCGCAAGTAAGTTTTCTGAAAATAATGTACCAATATCGATGGGAAAGAATAAAATAAAATAATTAAGTGTTCCAAGTTAAAAACTACAATACAAAAACACGAGGATAATCTTTTTTTACGCGATATTTTAAAGCTCTGCATATTTCCCGGGATAAAATTAATTTCAGATACCGGATGGGTACATCGACAACGGCAACAACACCGATGACGATAACGATCGCAGGGCGATCGACAGCGTCGTCACTTTCAAATGCCGCCACGGATACATTCTCGAGGGTGACGAAAGATCTATTTGTTTGCCAGACACCAGGTGGTCCGCTTTGCCTTCCTGCAAACGTACGTTTCTTTGTCTTTAAATTGGCGATCAGTCTCAGATTTCTGACATAAGCAAACAAACGTTGAACATTTAATTCTAGCTGTGGTGTGCGGAAAACCACCGGTTCTCGCTAACGCGATACTGAAGAGTGACGGTGGAACTCAGAATTACACTTTCGGTAACATGATCTCTTATCAATGCGTCCCGGGCTATCGTGTATTCGGGCAGGCGAATCTAAGATGTTTAGGAAGCGGCAAGTGGTCCAGATTGAATGGCAGATGCTCGAGTGCGTAGATCTGTAGAACAAAACTGCGGATCTCTCGCCATTAGGTGACTCAACATCTGTCTAAATCACATCTTTAACGCTTGCAGAAATATCGTGCGGCAAACCGCAGATCCAGCACGGAACCGCGCTTTACGGCCGCTCGTACTTGTTTCAAGATCAACTGACGTACGTGTGTCCTGACGGTAAGAAGCGGGGGATGATTGCGTGTCAGGCCGATGGGACGTGGAGCGAGTTGCCGAGATGCGACGGAAGTAGGAGCATGTGATTCAAGGTGACCACGCAGGATTTTAGCGCAACGTCTTATAAAGACAAGGAAATCTCCACCATTGTAACAACACACATGCTTTCTTTTATTTCTTTCTGCTCTCTTGTATCAAGACTCACGAATGTAATATAGAAAACGTAATTACGCAGTCTTATCACACGAAATAAATAATTCATTTTTGGAATTTCCGGAGCAGTACATTCGGATATGCGACAATATCTTATCTACAATTATTTATTTATTTATTTATGCGCGATTTATCGTAATTTTTAAAATTTTTTAGGATATTGTACCTCAAGTACACGCTTTTATCATCTCTTTTTTTGTTTCGTTTTACTGGAAAAGTTGGTGTATATCGATACAAATAATTTCTTATCTCAAAAATTGGCATTGTTAAGCCTTGCACTGTTCGAGTAAGGACAGTTCATCGATACCGACCATGAGAGATACTCCATTAGTTTAATTGTACATTTTGTTCGTGTTTCGTGTGCACATAACGGAAAAGAAATTCAATTTCGTAACGTACAACGGTGTTGCGGATAAAGTATCTCTTATAATACATACATCGTTTCGACATCGTACAATGGTACGAAGTATTATTCGGAAATACCGTACAAACGGATTTGCGTATTATTACTATATCTACCTGAGGAAGAGCAATGAAGATAAATACTGTGTGAAAATAATTTCTCGTATATAAACGCTGTATATTAATTTACACCTAATGTTGATGTTCAAAATGGAGCACCTTCGATAAAATAGATCCATTAGCATGGCTATCTCGGAGGGGAGCAAAACAAAAAATCAGATTACTAATAAAGTACGTAAACGTGTCCCTCAGAATTACTTGAGATACAAAAACGTAGTGTAACAAAAATTTGTCCATTACCGTTTGCCTCTCACGCTAATTCTCGCTTAATATCTAATCCATTTAATGGAAACTAAATGCCCTTAGTTCAAGAGACTGTCATATAAAGACGAACCTTTTCAGAACGAAGCTATACGCGAATCGTATATAGACACGGATAAATACATATCCTAAATGCTGTAAACAATTCCTCCGTAGATTGAAGAAACAGAAATTTTAGCCATCCTAACGTAAATTGCTTGTCTAAGTCGAAGACAATCCTCCTTCAGAGCTCCGCCTTCGAGTTGCTGCTAAAATACTTGGGTTTGAGCTCCTCGATCCGTTTGATAAAGTCCGTCTTCTCTATGCAACCCTCGCACGTCTCTTCCCAGTCGTTCAGGATCTTCTTCAGGTCGCGTACCTTCAGCTTCTTCAGATTTACCGTATTGAGGTCGATTTGTTTCTCTGGAACAAAAAAAAGCGGTAATGTCACAATGTCGGAATAATCGCAACTTGTAAGAAAGGCGAGAGCGCACACGGATACAGTTATACATACCGAATCTCAAATCGCATATTTGAGCATCTTTCTTCTTTAACTTCTCGCATATCTTGTCCGCGGGCATGGACCACGACAGCGGTTTACTGAGCTCGCCTAGGATGCCAGTGGCAGATTCTTCTAATCCTCCTAAGTAATAACACTGAAAGCACATACGCAACGATCGCGATCATTTACGGTAACAGCTGACCGAGGGAACGTACTGTACTTATTTTGTCCTTTTTGGGCTTATACTCACAAATCTATTTTCTTTTGATTTAGTGCCTTTACAGAATTCTCGAAACTTTGCTTCGATCTTCTTGGGGTCACTTTTGAGGTCTTCCGTTAGTGTCTGACTGAATTTGTCCACAACAGCGACGCATACTGCAAAGTTAGGAATAAGGAGCGTCATAAAGGCTTGTGTCATAAAACTTGAATGTAAAAACATCGTGGAGAGTACATCAGAGGAATTCTCACCTTCGCAGTCACCTTCTTTCAGCGCTGTAACAGCACATACGATTCCGAGAAATACGGAAAGTACTAGTGACGCTGACGTACTCATCTTTCCGTTCTGTCGTGTTCTGCTAAAAGCAACATTATTAAAATGAAAACATCATTAATATACGCAAGTAAATAAATGCTTATACAAGAGAGTAACTCAGTTATCGCGCGACCAAATCAAAATTTTGACAAGTTTATCGTTCATCAACAAAAGAAGACAAAGATTAAACTACAGTTAGAGCGACGCTCCGCAACGTTACAAATTTCTCTCATTAACGACCGACTTAAATTAATCGAAGCTCGATAAGAGTCATCCCGATTCAAAACGAAATCACGTCTCTGTTACTCCGAGCGTCCTAGACGATACAGGAAACGCTTACTCCAATTTTGCAAGACTCCAACGTGCGATTTTGTGGATAACGGTTAACGTATGCGAACGGAAAGACGCGATACAAAGGAAAACGCCGACGGAGGAAAAAAAACGCGAGGCCGCGTCGAATGTTGATACGCTACGTGTCTCCGTGACGGGCTAGGTTATTCCGCGCGAGAGCGCGAGCCGCTCTTTTGGCTACGTACTCTTGCGTTGTCGGGCTGAAGATCGGCGTATTCTTCGATGCGAGGTCTCCGTCGTTCGGCAGATGGGTGACGCGCGGTGACTTTAATTCATCCACACACTCGGCTCCCCTGACGAAATACTCCTGCGACACGTCCGCACACCGCACTCGTTGTTCACCTTGCCTCCGCGCCTCTTCGCGACGCGACACGTTGGATTCTGTCAAAAACCCGGAATCCCAGCTGGCGCTTGCCGATTGGTCGTGACGTCATCGGTCACCGCGCGGGCCGCGCGCGTCACGCGCGATTGACCGTGAGGGGCGTGAGGGTAGGGTAGGGGTGGGGGGAGAGGGAAGCGTGTCACAGACGTCACAGTATATAGTAGCGCAACTCTCTGTCGACACCATTGACGTAGGAATATATACCGGTATGAAGCCAGCTATCGAACTAACGATTTCAATAATTTCGAATACGTCATTCGATTGCTAGTCGTTTGCTAATTTTTGCATCTATTTTTATTTTGTTTGCATATTAATTATTTTGGGTAAAATATCGAAAATAAAATTTGGACAAGTGTAACGGGTGTAACCGCCATTTAAAACCTTTATCTCATAATTTTATAAATATTTTGGTGCTAAAACGTTTGCTAGTCATTTGCTAGATCCGTATATACAAGTATTTTTCCTATTTTATTGATAAATTGTCCCATATTTTATTTATTAATAGCTTTCAATAATTTAATAACTGGCGCAAACAAAAACAGCGCATGCGCATCAAGTTGCCTAAAAATAACCAAAACTAAAGTTACTAGATTATTGAAAACTATTAATAAAATTTGGGACAATTTATCGATAAAATAGAAAAAATACTTGTATATATGGATCTAGCAAATGATTAGCAAACGTTTTAGCACCGAAATATTTATAAAATTATGAGATAAAGGTTTTAAATGGCGGTTACACCCGTTACACTTGTCCAAATTTTATTTTCGATATTTTACCCAAAATAATTAATATGCAAACAAAATAAAAATAGATGCAAAAATTAGCAAACAACTAGCAATGGAATGACGTATTCGAAATTATTGAAATCGTTAGTTTGACAGCTGGCTTCATACCAGTGGAATATATGGACGGTGTATTTACTGGTAGAAAGGCGAGGGGGGTAGTGATATCGACGTAAGGGGATCACATGGGATCATGTGGAATCCTTTGACTATATAATCATGGACCGCTGACGCCAACTTCACGTTGGTAGCCAAATCTGTAGCGACACCGTGTGGCAAAGCGGTAATTGGGAGAAATAAAGGTAGCAGCCTGCAGCAGTATCTGGCAATAGAATTCCTTTAAGATTAATTTTTATTTTTACGATTTTGCTCAAAAATGGTACTGTATTGTTTTGTGGAAGGCTGCAAATCGAAGAAATACTGCAAAAAAGGTGAAATAAGTGATTCCAACCTGCAGTTTTACGGGTAAGTAAAAATTATACTTTATAACCTACACATTGTACTTAAATTATATAAATACACAACAACGCATTATTATAGTTATAATAAAGCTTTCCATGAAAATAGATTAAAAAATAAATAAGATATGTACATATACTTATTTAAAGTATACAATCATTCTTTTGTTTTTTATTTTGTCCTGCACTAAATCATCATTCTCTTATGTATAGATTTCCAAGCTGTCAAGAAGTACGTGAAGTATGGGTCAAGGCTTTTCGTTTGAATAATCAAGAAATTACACAGTTTCCAAAAACCAGCAGGATTTGCAATTTGCATTTTTCCTTGGACTGCTTCAAACAATGTGGATTATCTTCTCGTTTAAAACCAAATTCTGTACCAAGTATATTTCCACGTGCTGAAAATCAAAATCAAAGGTACATAATAATTTGCATCGTATCTATTGTATGTTATAAAAATTAACAAAACAATGTTTATACGATATACTAAAAAACCCGTAATTATTTTTTTGTATGTTGCAGCTTGGAAATATCCACGGAAAGTTGTCCTAAGAATAATGATTTAAACGATGAAATAATGAATTCGGATAAAGATGTCAACGAATACATATTACAAACTCCGAAGAAGTTAGTTCGCTACCCTGGTGATATTGACGACAATGTTCTACAAACAATAACACCAAAGACAAGTCAACGTATAATAAAAATGTTAAAGCAAAAGTGTCAGGAAAAGGACAAGATCATTAAACGTTGCAGAACTCAACAAAGTCGTCAGAAGAAAAAAATAGAATCTTTGTCTCAGTTACTATTAGAACTAAAAAAAGAACATTTACTTTCTGAAAATTCATGTGATATTATGCAAGTAAGTTAAAAAGTAAACTCATGTAAAAGTGTAATATTATTTTTAAAATGTACAAACAAATAAAAAAACATACAAACATTTTAAATAATGAGAATGTCATGATTTTACATGAGTTTCAAGTTTTCTTATTGCGAAATTTTCGATTTATTCAATGAAATTTTTGCTAACAGAAAAACTGAGAAAAGATATGAATTTCTCTTAAATTAAGTTTTTCCGATTGTAGTTGTAAGATATAATTAATTGAAAGCTGAAATATTTTAGAATCGTAGCTGGAAGAAATCATACCATTACAGTATCGTATTGATTATAGCCGACGAAATCATGTATTTTCATTATATAGTCAAAGGTGGAATCTAGGCTGCGTTCCGCAAAGCGCATCATGCGCATGATATATCATGGTATCCTTGTTGTTCATCAAATGTTAAACAAAGATAAAAAGATAAATCTTGCGCATAATGCGCTTTGTCCGTCAGTACTCATCGTCGGTCTCCAGGAGCTGCAAAAAGGGACAAAGAGTACTTCCCTAAATCCCTTTCGTTTTCCACGTACCGAGTCAAATTTGTGTTTTCCTCGGCACGTGTCTAAAGGCTGATCTACACGA
>NW_012026839.1:423855-469965 GCF_000956235.1 Wasmannia auropunctata | reverse complement strand
TTGAGAAAAGTGCCTCACAAGTATAAAACAGATAAGTAATATGGATTCGATACAGTAAATCAATAAATTCAATGTGTAATAATCAATAAATTCAATCGAATAAACGTTTTATTAGTAACAATTATTCGTATAGGAGTGATCACTAAAGAAAATTTCTGATGTAATTGCTTATAAATTGTCTGCACATATGTATGTACGTTCCTATCGTCTTGCATTTCATTGGATCCAACCCAAAACAAAAGTTGCGCGGCGATACCTGCGCGAAGACTCAGTTTTTCGCTGAGTGGACCTACTGGTTATACTGTGGTGTGAATTCGCGCTTAGATCCATGGGTGACGCGCTCAGTGGGAACGCACCCTAATAACTTTGACTACCGCCTTATCGTGTAGATCAGCCTTTAGACACTCGTGCCGAGGAAAACACAAATTTGTTTCGGTACGTGGAAAACGAAAGGGAATTAGGGAAGTACTTTTTGTCCCTTTTTGCGGCTCCTGGAGACCGACGATGAGTACTGACGGTGACGGATCGTTTCAACGAGCTGATTTATCGGACCCGCGATGAACCGATTGTAAAGTCTGGCTAACCTCTCGAGGAGTCGCGGAAGAGCGACCGATCAGGTAAATATATAGACCTTGGAGTTAAATATCTTGCGTGCGCGCGAGTTTGTAAAAGTCTGTACACGCGTAATTGAAAACGAAGTGAATGATGTGGGATACGCGTGTTAATTGTAGGGCGGTATGGCGCCACGCAGGGAGGTCGTCAACGCCGGCAGGTCTTCGAGGAGAAGTAACAAGAAATGGCTGGACAATTACGTGGACTGGATCTCCGTCTTCGTTTTCGACCCGAAGAAGTTGTCGGTGACAGCGAAACCGTTCATCTTTCTGGAGATCATCTTGAACGTGCTGATTGTTCAGTTCGTGCCGTACACCGAGATCGATTGGCGGGCCTACATGCAGGAGGTCGAGGGATTCCTGAACGGCACGACGGACTACTCGAAACTGCGCGGTGACACCGGGCCGCTGGTCTACCCGGCTGGTTTCATCTACGTCTTCTCCGGTCTCTACTATTTGACCTCGCGCGGCGCCAACATAAGGCTGGCGCAGTACTTCTTTGCGGCGCTGTATGCGGTCACGCTGGTACTAGTCTTCCGGATTTACGTGCGGACCAAGAAGGTGCCGCCGTATGTTCCTATCCTGATGTGCTGCACCTCCTACAGAGTGCACTCGATATTCGTGTTGAGGCTCTTCAACGATCCAGTAGCGATGGTGCTGCTGTACGCGTCCATCAACGCGTTCCTGGACAATCGCTGGTACTTGGGCAGCGCGCTGTACAGCCTCGCTGTATCCATCAAGATGAACGTCCTGCTGTTCGCTCCGGCGCTTCTCGTTGCCTATCTGTGCATACTCGGAACGCTCAAAACGCTGACGCACCTGTCCATCTGCGCGTTGATACAGCTGATCCTCGGTCTTCCGTTCCTGCTGGAGAATCCGATCGCTTACGTGAAGGGCGCCTTCAACTTGGGCCGAGTCTTCGAGCACAGATGGACCGTGAACTGGAGGTTCCTACCCGAGGAGGTGTTCGTACATCCGTATCTGCACATCTCTCTGCTGCTTATGCACGTGCTGATGCTGCTGTACTGCGCGCCTGTTTGGATCACCTACATGAGGTCGTACGCGAAACTGAAGTACATGTGGCGGGAGGAGCTGAGGCCGGTGCTGCGTAAGAAGGAGAAAGTGGACATGTCAACCGTGAATCAGTTGTTCATCTATCCCTTCTTTGTCGCGAATTTCATCGGCATCGTGTTCAGCCGGTCGTTGCACTATCAGTTCTACGTATGGTACTACCACACGTTACCGTACATCGCGTGGTGCACCGAATACAACACCATCCTCAAGATGACCATCTTGGGTATGATAGAGCTGTGCTGGAACACGTATCCGAGCACGATATTCAGCAGCACGGCGTTGCATCTGTGCCATATACTTTTGCTGTACGGTATCCTCAAAAATCGATCGAGTAACGTGAAAGAGAAATGAACGGGTGCGACACATGTCAACGACGCATTTCTGTCTGAATTCGTATTTTCCATGTAATCTATGTACTTAATACGAAGAGTAAACGTTCGCGTTAGTTCATTTTCAATGACATTTAACATCCATCATGTCCCGATACGAATAAATACATGTGTATTTATCCGCGACTTCGTGATTTGCATATAGGATTATTCAAGACTGTATTTACAGACGTGCAATTATGTATGTATATGTAAAATATATTCTTTACGTATACTGAACTTTTAATGTATATTGTTCATGTAAATTGTGCATGTATATTCAATGTATATGTAAAATGTGGTATTTATGTATATTGAACGGAATAAATTGTTAGCGGTGTTATACATATCTTGTTTTCAGACTCGTTCTCGACATCGCCAGTGTTATCGCGTTTTCTGGACAAGCATTTTAAAGGCACGCATATACGAAACGAAAAAACCGCTGAAAAAAAGTGATAGGTATGTTTTTTTATTCTTTTTTTGCGCGAATACTTCGCTAGTTGCGGTATAAAAATGCAAGAATTTGAAAGTAAAATTATATTTCAACACAGACTTTTTTAACATAATCGTGGTAAAATCATACTTTTTTATATATGTATATGCCATTTTAATTTATAATTTAATGATTTAACGAATGATAATTGCGTAACTTAAGTTATGCATTACAATTAATTACAGGAAACAAAAGAAACTTACGCAATTTTTTTTTGCGTCGATATAGATTGCATGTTTACACAATTCTTTGCTCGCCAATATTAAAATTCGCGTATAGCTTAAAGATTAATGCAAAATTTTTATTTAATATTGTAGGCAGCAGCCCGATTGGGCGCATATCAGAGTTAACAAAACATTATAAATATACAAAACGCCTGCGGCGTAATTGTCCGAAAAAATTGCAGATTCGAATTCGAGGCAGATATAAAATTATTTATTGAAAGCTCGATGGCAAATTCGCGAACCGATTGTTTCATCGGAAGTGGATATCGCTTTCCCCAGGACATAATACATAAAAACATGATTCTCATTCCGCGAGAAAACGCGGAAGTGACTTATTATGTTCATTTCTACCAATGTAGATTAACTTTAATCACGGTTTTATTTATTTTTTATCTTGTTCTAATTCTTCAAAGTAGAAAAAAATACAAAATAAGGTAAACCTGGATTAAATTAAGTTAATCTACTTTGGTAGAAATAGACATTAGTCAAGTAACACGCCCAGCCGTTTTTTCCCGCGAATATTGTTATTTATCTTTATATATCTGCGCTGATCATAAAAAACGGGAGTGTATCGCAGCCCTCGAGAGATATCGTATCGGGGCGATCGAAGAACGGAAGAAATTGCACGAAGTCTGCGGAAGGAGGCCGCTGGCGGCGAAGTGTGTCAAAGAGAGAATCGTCTTCTCTCATCGGCGTCGGTCCGCCCCACCGCTGTTTTCGCCTCGGACAGCCGAACCTTTTGCTCGGCCACGTGAACCGAGGAATACCGCTATCTTCTCGCGCGGGGTGGGAAACGTCCTGTCAAAAGGCCATGGGAATACCAGTTCTGGCCCTGACATTGCGTGCGTACATAAGCGCGTGCACGGTGCGTGTTATATCTATATGTATGCCCACACGCGTGCCGCGCCAATCAGCGCGGGCGCGCGCACGCGGAGCGTTGCTGATAGCCCCCCTAAATCCCGAGCAAAGCATCGATCGGCGCGACCGCTTAACGCTTTCGCAACGCAGTACAACGCCGGTACTCATTGGAACAGGTAGTTGACTCGGAGTTGTTGCCCTTCCGCGAGTGAATAGACCTTGACATTTTCTTGGGCACCAGCCTGGTCCGCTCAGTGTCGAGTTAACTTTTTTGCGTCCTTCCTCTTTTCTTCTTGTTATTTGACGTCTTTCGTATATATTTAATGTAATTATCGTTACATCGAGCAGTCGCCGCGTGCACTGCTTTGTTGACGTCTCCGAGACGATCGCTGGCTGCAACCCTCCCGCTGCAGAAGCACTGGAGTTCGCTATATTCGTCGTCGAATGATCGGGAGATCCGGAAGAAGAATCCATTGCCAGCAAAGGTCGAGTTCAGGTGAGAAAGTGAGAAAGTGTCGTGGCACGCGATCGCCTCGCGCATTGGAGTATAAAACACGTCGGAGAAAGCTGTGTGTCTCGCGATGAAGTTCTGTGAAGTTTACGGTCAGACGAATCTGCCCGCTGTATTAGTAACTTGTTTTTTAACGTTTCACATCGCTCGAGTATAATCCTTTCAAGTTAACTTTAAATCAGACGATAATGAGACAATTTTAATTCATTCGAAGACCTTCGAATTAATATGTAAACTGTGTAAAAAAGCGCTGACATTTATTATATATATTTTCCCAGACAAATTGCGACAATTGACTTGATTTAGAATATGTGCGATTTAGAGTGTCAAAATATTTTTTTTTGTACATACGACTTGTATCGTGTAAAACACGATATAATATCTGTAATGTAAGTATTAATATTATCGCTGTGCACCATGATAAGGCTATTTCAACGGTGGGACTTTGTCCCTGCAGCACGAAAAAAAAAAGTTTCGATTTTTTATAACGATGACTGATAGAATAATTATTAGCCAATACTCGTACGATGAATGAATATTGTATGTTAATTTTTGCATTGTGTGATAACGAAACTATATCCCCTATTTATGCTTATCATTCAATATTTAGATGAGGCACCTGCGTTTCTGCGTGTAACAGGTACGTGAAATAAGAAGCGTGCAATTAAAAAAAGTTAAAGTTAACGAAAAAGAGAACAAGAAGCGCTGAACGCTCGTTTCGCATGAACTTTTATTGAAGGATGATGCGATCACGCGATTGACGTATTTTTCCATCAATAAAAGCCACGGAATATCATTTACATAAGCGAGATTTATCTATTGCCTGACCGGAAACGCATTACGTAAAGTAGTTGATTTAGAAATTTAAGCAAAAAACCGCAGACGGAGATTAATTAAGTTTTTTCAAGATAATTCGAGATAATGCATATTATGCAGTATGAAAATTCAACAAGCTTAAATATTAAAATGCAAGTAGGTAGAATGTATTACCATGAACATTTTCCAAGGCAAAGTAAAAAAAAGACATGCGAATGACGGCGAACGAATATGTACGCGTACGATAATGGTTTACAATATATCGGTTGATAATATGACACAAGGTCACATAAAAGCCAAAACCGGTAATGATTGGCAGAGACCTTGTTAATATCATGAAACAATCATCACGCCAGATGATAAGACATTTAAAATTCAAATTTAGCTTGTTATCTGCAGTGTTCGTACGATGATTTTTTTTTAATCGTTACCTCGAGAAACCAATTATTAGGCTTGATTTGCATCTTTTTTACTAGCACTAGTGCGCTAATTTTCCAGCGAACTGAGTTTTCCAGAAAAAAAACTGGTAGTTGAAAGAAAATATTTTTCTAGTTCGCTAGAGAACTAGCACTATATATAGTTGCTAGTAAAAAAAAATGAATCGTATTAATCTAATTTTAAACGTCGTATTTTAATTGCATTTGATTGCTCGGCCGCGATTAATTATAACAAACGTAAATAGAATCGATGAAAACACCTTCACGTGATACGCGTATACATGGTGTTGCTTGAATTTTAGAATGGCGCTAATCTGGTGGGAGAAGATATTTTTGATGATAGCGGCGCTCATCAGTTTGAGGATCCTCATAAAAATCGGAATTCTAGCGTGGAAGAAGTTGATCGCACCCGGTTTTGGATTTGGAATTGATTTACGAACACAAGGCAAATGGGCGGTGGTAACCGGCGCGACGGATGGCCTTGGAAAGGCATTCGCCAAAGCCCTTGCCGAGCAAGGTATGGACATTGTTTTGGTCTCGCGGTCCTTGTCTAAGTTGAAGGACGTGGCCGCTGAGATCGAGCGGAAATACAAGGTAGAGACACGCGTCGTTGAAGCTGATTTAACCGAAGGCCAGGTGGTTTACGCGGAAATCGGCAAAGCAACGCAGGACTTGGAGGTAATGAATTTAATGTCACATTGTAAATCTCGAACAAATTGATAGATGCATTTCACAAAGAAACAGCAAAAGAAGATCTTCTTCTTTAGAAAAAAAAAAAAAGAAAAAAAATTACTTTCTCCTGTTTTAAAAGATGCTTGTTTCTTATGATAGAGAAAGAAAGAGAAAGCGAAGGGAAAATAATTAAAAGATATTTTCCAATAGGTCGGCGTCTTGATCAATAACGCTGGCGCGAGCTACGATCATCCCGAGATGTTCACGAAAGTGTCGGAGGAGGTCCTCGCGAGAATATTGCAACTGAACGTGGCCGGAGTGACCGGGGTCGCGAGAGCGGTACTGCCCGGCATGATGGAGCGAGGGAAAGGGGTGCTCATTAACGTGAGTTCAACGGCCGCGGCTATACCGAGCCCGTATCTGTCCGTTTACGCCGCCAGTAAGGCGTATATCGACAAGCTCAGCGCCGACCTGGCTACGGAAGCTGCGCCGAGAGGTGTCACTGTCCAGTGCGTTCTACCCGGCCCGGTCGCCACGAAGATGTCCAAGATCAAGTAAGAGAGCCTCCTGCAGAACGGACTCGCGCGTTTGCAGACTGGGAAATAATTTTTATTCTATTCCATTTTTCAATGAACGCAATGTTTGGAATCATCCTGACGTCGTCCCGCTTCATATCTTCTTCTTTCTCTTCCGCAGGAGACCGACGTGGATGGCGCCTACCCCGGAGAAGTTCGTCAAGGCGACTCTGAGAACGGTCGGCATCGAGTCGCGTACGACCGGCTATCCGCCGCACAGTTTGATCATCGGCTTCATGAACGCGCTGCTCTACACGTGCGAGACGGGCGCGGTGTGGCTGGTGGCGAAGACGATGCTCAACATACGGGGACGAGCCCTTCGCAGGAAGCCGAAAACCCCAGTGGACGCTTCGCAGCTGGACGCTCTCTCTAGTTGATTCTCATCTTCGTGCATCGTCGTTTTCTCGTTAACGAATAACGTGGCGCGCTGTCGCGTCAGTCGCCTCTCGAGCTGCTCTTTGCCACCACTTGGCATTTAATTAGGTTTTGTCATCGATATTTTTTCACATCTGAAATATCCATTTTTCAAAGCTATCTTGTCAAAGATAGATAGCGTTTTTTATTTCTTGTCTATGAAGCAATAAATTCATAACAATGACATTACGAAAATTTATAACATGTTTACTAACAATGAAAAAAAAAAAGATAAAAAGTAATGACTTATGGAAGTCATTACTTTCAAAGCATATAAATTATTCATAAGAGTAATGATTCTCGTTGGATTAATCTTTGTTATTGCAATAGCGTCAATTTTTTATCTTTAAGGTTTCAAAAATCTATTAAAAAAAAAAACGTTCCTCTGTTATACAAGACTAATTAATGATAATGTTGTTTATACGTCTATTCTCGAACTTTTTACTGTAAATTGAGAGAACACTGATGTATTTTGTACATTTAATGCATACCTATAATAATTGCAGTAATAAAATAATTACGTAAGCGACAGCTGTTTCCAATTAATATTAACGCGTGAACAGGAAGTACGATTTGAATACAGGGATCTTTCATTCATTTAGCGACTAATGTTGCGCTCTCACATGTAAGAAACATTGTAGATACGGAAAAATATGCAAGTCAGCAAGATCGCGACAAGAATCGTTGAATTGCTCGCTAAGCCTCTCTCCTAAAAAATTTCTCATAAATTTTCCAAATTTCTCCGCTAAGTAATTTCTCTTTCGCGTCTTATGATCCACGGTGAAATTATAATAAGCTGTCGATCGGGTAAGACAGGAAAGTGATCGAGCGTTTAAGATAGTGCACCTATCTTTTGTTGGATTTATCAAAAAATTCTTCGTCTCATCAGATAGCAGACAAAACGAACCGTCGACTTTAAACTTTGTACTCGGATCTGATATTGTTCATTCTGAAATTTTCCTTCGCAATTTCGTCACGTGACCGCCTGTGCGTAGGTCAACAGGCGCGTCCACGACTCGGTCCGTCAGGTTCGTTCTTTTCGCCGCACTTTCCACATTCTTTTTGTCTTACTACCCTTCTTTCTTCACTCTTATTTAATTATGTTATAGGGTAGGCGACAAGCCTAAAGAAATGCGGGTAAGTAAAACGGACGTATTCGAAATTCACTGAAAAGTAAATCGCGATAAATCGCTCGGCGTTCGAAAGGCGTACAATTCATTTTTACTTATTTTTCTCTCGAACAACAATAAGACTATTTTTTTATCGAGTGTTTCTTAAAGCAACTTTGACCGATTTAAGATTACTTAATTGGCGATTAATTTAATCAGCAAGATTTCTACGATTAAGCAACGAAAAAATTCATTTTATTTGTTAATGAAATAGTATTTTATTATAATAACTAGATATTATATTAATCTAATTTGATATATTAGTCAACTGGTATATAAATTTACTCGATAAGCTAATACCGATTAGACTAATGGAGCTTGGTTAGCCTTGAACTTGTCCATGGGAAAAAATTCTTTTCGAATGATTAATCCACTCTTTTATTTTTCTCTTGTCAGACATCTGATCGTTTATCTATCTCACTCTGCCTCGCATGCGCAGATCGCGACGCGCATCTCCCTCGCGCGCCGAAGCAATATGGCCGTCTGCACCCGCACGTTTCGCGATTAAATACTCGTGGATCTGCACGATACGAGCGAAGGGATCGCGCCGATCGAAGAGCCCTAGCCGCCCTAGGTCGAATCCAGTCGCGGACGGATATCCGGTGGAACGTCAGTCGCGCGAGCACGACGAGGCGAGGCGAGACGAGCTGGAAAGCGGCGCGCGCCAGGTCCACGTTTCGGCGCGCCTAACCTCTTCGTGCGGGCGGCAAGTGTCAGTCGCGCGTACATCCCGGCCTCGACTACCACCGCTCTGCTGGCCGTGCGTCAGTACACGTCGACGAGGAGGAAAGGATCCCGACCGCGTCCACCCCCGTCCGCGTTCACCCGTGTCCGCGTGTGTGCGTCCCGTGTCTCGTTCCGCCGCGCCGATAACCGATGTCCGCTGGCATGTTCCGCACGACGACAGCGAGGCCGTTCAACCTGCGTTACATCCTCGCGTTCAACAAACCTTACGCGTTTTGTTGGAGAGAGAATAAACTGAAATAGTGTCCACTCGCGGCTGGACACGCGCGCGATCGGTCCGACTAGCTTAAGGTTTTTTTTGTTTTTATAAATATATACATATTAGGGTAGCCTAGGTCGAATTGTATGTGTATATATTGCACGCGCATTGCCGCGTCACTCGTTTCGACACTCGTTAATCGCAATCGCTGGTATTGTAGAGCGTATATTACGATACGTAGGAGAGTATATATATATGTATATTTGTACATACTCGGCCGAGCTATATACTTCCCCTTCGTTGTCTTGTCCGAGTAACGATGCGCTTCATCAGCGTGGAGAGGCTTAGCGAGATACAGAATGACGCCACGCGTATCAGGAACATATGCATCCTGGCGCACGTGGACCACGGGAAGACCACCCTGGCGGATTCTCTCGTCGCGAGCAACGGCATCATATCCAACAAGCTTGCTGGCAAGCTTAGATACCTGGACAGCAGACCGGACGAGCAGATGCGCGGCATCACGATGAAGTCCAGCTCCATAACGCTGTACCACGTGCACAACCAAACGGATCATGTGATAAATCTGATCGATTCCCCGGGCCACGTGGACTTCGCCTCTGAGGTCTCGACAGCGGTCAGACTGTCGGACGGAGCTGTCATCCTGGTCGATGTGGTGGAGGGCGTGTGCCCGCAGACACGCAGCGCCCTGTCCATAGCCTACGTCGAGGGTTTGAAACCTATTCTGGTACTTAATAAAGTCGACCGGTTGATCATGGAAATGAAATTAACGCCGCTGGACGCCTACGTACGTTTGACGCAAGTCCTGGAACAGGTGAACGCGATCATGGGCGAGTTGTTCGCGAACGACGTGATGGAGCGTGAGGAACGCGAGGAGACGGTCGCACATCCTGCGTCCTCGGACAAGGTGAACGAGAGGGATCTGGCCGACTGGCAGTCCGTATTGGAGGAGATAGACGATTCGAATTTATATTTCTCCCCGGAACAAGGAAACGTTCTATTCACCAGTGCAATCGACGGCTGGGGATTTGATATCAAGGAATTCGCGAAAATTTACTCAAACAAATTGGGATTCAGCGAGAAGGTCCTGCGTAAAACATTGTGGGGGGATTTTTACGTGAATAACAAAACGAAGAGGATCATGAAGGGGGCTCAGGAGAAGGCGAAGAAGCCACTTTTTGTGCAGCTGATTTTAGATAATATCTGGGCGTTGTACGAGACCATAGTGGTGCGGAAGGACAAGGATAAGTTGCCGATTATAGCTGAAAAGTTAAACATCAAACTGACAACGCGTGACTTGAGGCACACAGATACGAAGGCGCAGCTGCAAGCCGTTTGCTCGCAGTGGCTACCTCTGGCGCAAAATTGTCTCGACATGGTGTGCGAAAAGGTTCCGTCGCCGCACAATTTAACCGACGAGAAAATCGAGCGACTGATAAGCGGGAACAACGACTTCTCCGCATTACCGCTTGAAACGCAGCAACTGAAGAGAGCATTCCTGTCGTGCAGTCCATCGCCGGAAGCGCCGATCATCGTATTCATATCGAAAATGTTTCCGGTGGAGAGAGACATGTTGCCTGAGAACAGACCGAAGTCCCTGACGCCGGAGGAATTGGCACAAAGACGAGAAATCGTTCGGCAGAAGCATGCAGAGCGACTGGTGGAGCAAAAACCTTCTACTACCATTGAGAATCACGAGGAAAATACGGTAGTCTCCAACAACGTTCAGGACGCAAACCACGAGGACGTCACCGAGGATAAGTCGGACGGCACGTTGGTAGCCTTCGCGAGAGTGTATTCGGGAACCATCAAGATCGGAGACGAGGTATTCGCCTTAGGACCGAAGCATAATCCCACCGTTGCTCTGGAACGCGAGAGAGCAGGCGAGGTGGTGGATCCGTCCCTCGTGCTGAAGGATTTGACGCCCGGCCGGCATATCACGAGGGTGACGGTAAATAAATTGTACATTCTCATGGGAAGAGAGCTGGAGGCCGTGAGCAAGGTGCCGGTGGGCAATGTCTTCGGGATCGGCGGCCTGGAGGAGCACGTCCTGAAGACCGCGACCCTCTCGACGACCATCGCCTGTCCTTCGTTCACGGAGTTGACTTCACTCGCCGTTCCTATATTGAGAGTCGCCCTGGAGCCGAAACATCCCAACGACTTGCCGAGGCTCATCAACGGCCTGAAGCTGTTGAACCAAGCAGACGCCTGCGCCATCGTTCACATACAGGAGACCGGCGAGATCGTCCTGAGCACCGCCGGTGAGGTCCATCTGGAGAGATGCCTGGAGGATCTCAAGCTGAGATACGCCAAGATCGACGTTAACGTGTCCGATCCGATCGTGCCGTTTCGCGAGACCATAGTGCCACCGCCGAAGCTCGACATGGTGAACGAGGCGATCGAGAAGAAGGCGGCGGAAGTCAACCTCGAGATCTGGACGTCGAATCGGCAGTGTCGCTTTGAGATAGATGCGAAATCTCTTCCGGAAAACGTAACGAAATTATTGGAGAAGAATGCGAATCTGATAAAGTTGTTGGACAGTTACTGCAACAGATACACAGAGGAGAATGGGGAATACGAGGATATCTCAGACGGGAACCAGTTTAACGAGAGGTCCATTTCTGATAGAAAACAAAAGGAAGCAAAGATATTCAAGAACGAATTGGGAGCAGCTTTCCTCGAAGCGGGATGGAAGGATAATATACTGGATAAAATATGGTCGTTCGGTCCACGAAAATGCGGGTCCAATATCTTGTTGAACGAGACTGATTACAGGCAAAAGAAGTTCTGGGAGCAGCAAAACACGAATGGCGATTCCCGAGCGGTGTAAGTACTCAAAAAGATATTGACACAAAAGCTTTTTTTATTGTACATATCTCGTTTGAAATAAACGAGCGTTCAAGATACGATAAATATAATTTGATATAAACTTATCGCAACGAATAAATACTTATAATATATATATATATATATAATGCAAAAAATAAATATCAATGAAATGTATGCTTTGACTACCTCCTTGAAACTTATTCCGAATGATAATAATATATGTTATTAAATTTTTCAGATATGATAACAGTATAGTCAATGGATTTCAACTTGCTACTCTGGCTGGTCCTTTATGCGAGGAGCCTATGATGGGCGTTTGCTTTGTGTTGAAGAAGTGGGAAATTTTTGATATGTCACAAAGGTAAACATGCATTAATGATTAATAAATATTCGCATTAATAATTATTACGTAAAAGTAAATGTCTTGAATCAGTTAACAAATATTCTTACAACAAAGTAGATACGAGCGTTGCAATTGAGCTTCGTTTCTGGAAATATATTATAAGTACTGACGTTTTATATTGAGTGGAATTAAGCAAGGAGGTCGTAATTGGCCGAGTTATTGAAGAATTTAATTGAGAATGGATGCTAAATATGCGCATATAAAAAAATGTATGATATAAGATGTACGAAACGTTGCAGCGATTCCGGTGGCCAGAGCCAGGGACACTTAATGGGCGGTCAATTAATGTCGGCGTGTAAAGACGCTTGTCGACGGATCTTCAGTCTGCGACACCCCCGACTGATGACGGCGATGTACAGCTGTAGCGTTTTAGTCAACTCCGACGTTCTCGGTGAGTAATTGTTAATGTGTAATTGTTTATGTTTTACTGATTAGCTCGTTTCTCACGTACCTATTAATACAATCTGAAATATCGTTAAATTCGAGCACGTACATCCCCGAGCTTCTCTTAAGTCACGTAGTCGCAAATGTGTGACTCAAAGTATTTACGTCTTTCGTTTCCTAATCGCGTTAACATCGTGCGTTGACTCTAAATTGGAAAAGCGAACAGGTACCTTTTGGAATGCCGATTTTACTTGAGTATTTTATTTGATAATGAGAGAAAAGAATGTCGATTATAAGATCTTGCCTATCGAAAATTCAGGTACCACATATATTCCTATCCTTTCTTTTTTGTTCTTTTAAGATTACGCGCTTAAGATCAGACAGCTTTTTACATTTGAGTAGACGGCAAAGTCGTTCGTCTTTCCTCATTGCAATTCGCGGTTTATCGAATTGTGTATCGTGTGTAATAAATCGACAGCTCAAATTATAAATAATACAGAAATCATGAATAATAAATATTCTTAAAACGAGTAATTAAGTGGAGATGAGAGTACAAGTGACATAGACGATTTCGTCCTATCGTGTCTATCGACCCTCGTGCGGACACGCTGGTGTGTGCGGATACGCGAAGCTTCCAAAAGTTACCGTTCCTCCGCTTTTACTTTAGATAATCGATAATTGTTGCGTATAATGGAGCGAAATAATTCGTAATTCGTCGAAATTACATGATATGAGGCGAATAATTACGAATAAATTAATATTAATTTACATTATTCTACACCACGGTGCGCCCGTTCGAGGGTTTAAGAAAGCGTGAGAGTAATAAAGAGGGAAAATGGTAGGAGGATGAAAGAGAGTTCGAGGCATGGGATTCGAATGGCTGGGAGAATTATAAATATAATAGCATTATAAATTAACGCGTAAATTCGTCGATGGCAGATACGTGGGAAACGTCACGTTGCGCAGAAACTATTCCCAAAAAGACGGCGTCGCCATCAGCTGTCGCACCTTGTCCCAAGGGAAGCGTGGTTTCTTCTCATCCTCTGCGTATCCTGTTCAACACATCGAACGCACGTGTCAGTCGTAAAATTCGTATCCGAAAAATCCGGGATAAAAAAAAAAACGATTTTAGGATCTAGAATATTGTACCTGAAACACTGCGTGAATGTCGTAGTGGTCGTCCCCTTCGGTTTCCCTGCACGCACATCATTCCGTACACTCGAATGCCCGGGACGCTGGCGTAGGTTGGCTGATCGTGGCTCATAGGTCCCTCTGCGAAAAAGAAAAAAGACGTAGAGTTACGTGAATCGCTGCTTTTTCGTCGGAGTATCAAGAAAATTCGAGAGGCCCTCTGTCCCAATCACGCTATCAGAGTAACGTGTAATAACTCAGGAGCCCTCTCCACGTCGCATTCGAACTCGAATCTGAATTTCACGCGGCCGTCGATCTTCGATCCTCGCCAATTAGGTCAACTAAACCGAAAGTTTTCGGAGTCTTTCACTCACCGAGTATGTTTGTGTCGGGGCATCGGCATATCACGAGATAGTGGGACTTTCCCGTACGCACGTTCTGCAACGCCAACAGGGACCAGTCCCGCGACGCTCTGCACTCTCGCATCTCGGCGACCGGCTCGCACGTTTTCACCAAGGTCAAGGCCTGGAATATAAGCGTCGGCCACAATGAGCGGCGTCGTAAATTTTTTTTCTTTCTTTTTTTTTTTTTTTTTTTGAGTACACAGATTTCTTCCTTCCGCTTAAGATAAACCGCACGTTACGTAATCCCGTTAAACGGGAATACGTGTCACGTTTAGGAGCGGAGCTATTTTAACAGTTTAAGATGAAGCATTATCGTGTCACTTGAGTGGGATGCGATTAGCGTGTCTGAGCAGTCATTGATTACATTGATTATCTCGTCGCGAGTATCATGCGGTTCGAGAACCTCTCTTTATTGCGAAAGCCGTAACGTCGCCGGCGCGCGGTAACGCTACGTTTTACGGTACGTTATAATAATAAAGCCGCAGGTATATAACGATCGAGACTGAAATTATGTGAAAGCGGTGCGCGCGCGCGCGGGAACGAACTACGGGAAGTTACGTGGACGGATCGTGACGAATATTTCGGTTCGCTCCTAAAATATCGTCCTTCCCGTGCCGTCTCGGATTCGTCAGTGTGCAAGTCACGGTTAATACACCGAACGAAAGTGAACGAGTTTTTCTCACGGCAGGAAACTCGCGTTAAGAGCGCCTCGAGAGAGGCGCTCCTCCGAGCGAGCCAGCAGCAGCGGCCGGTCGGTTCTCGCCGGGAATGGCGCCATGCCTCCGTGGTACCGTTTCCGTAATAGCACGACGCTTGAAACGACGTTAAAATAAAACATCGCTCGCGCTGCGGAGGAACGGCAACTTTTAGTTTTGCGGCCCCGCGGAACGGAAACCCCGACGATCGTTTACGCACGTTCGTTTTTATCCGCGATTCGCGGGCGCGTAAACGAGCGAACCGGCCGTTCCCACGTGATTTCTTTCCCTTCCTTCTTGCGGCGGAAAATCTGCTAAAAATATCCCGCGATCGTGCGTTTGTTAGATCGCGCGCCGATGTCCTCGGTGGTCTCCGTCTTAATAGTGAGAATCCGAACGAAGGATGATGATTATTAATTAGAAATAGACTTTTGAGATACAATGGGATGACGAAACTCGTTGGATCGCTCTTCTCGTTCGCTAAGAGAGAAAGAGTTCTTCCACTGACCTTGGTCCGCGGATCGGTCACCAGCTCGGTCGTGTGCAGGTCGTCGCTGTCCAGGGACGCGCTGCAGGGGTCCCGATACCTTCCGGGACAGGCGCACAGCGGTTGCGTGAAGTTGAGCCGAACGTAAACGGCGTTGCACACCTGCTGAACGGCGCACTCCGGCAGCAAGTAGATATGCTGATTGTGCGGGTAGTAGTGATACTTGGTCGGTTTCGCGAGTGCCGCGCTCGCTCCCTCCGGCAGCCGTACCCCAGTCTGCAAAAATGGCATCGATAAGACCACCCCGTGCACTTTGGCAATAACGCCGGTAATGATATATCGCGCGATTTTACGAGGAATGGGCGTGACGAGTAAACGACCTTCCGGGTATCGGAGCAGCAGTAATCCCGTAGATCCGATTTCGAGCGAGGCTCTATGATTAGAACAAAGTCTCTTCCTAGAAAGTAACATCGCGCTCTTTCGTCGATTGACATAGCTGTAATCCACGTGTTTGCTCAACTTCCCCCCCCCCCTCCCCCTCGCGCGGAGGTTTGCATCCTCCAATCACGGAATAAACACGGAGATGTTTTCTAGGAAGGAGACATTCTCCGGGAAATAAGAGCGATCTCTATAGCGTGTCGCGGAGAAGCTGGTCCGATTATGAAAAATTGTTGTTTTCTCTCTTATTGCGACGGCATATAGATCTGCACTCCGATCGGCCGAACGAGCACATCGTTACTCGTAAGGATAATTGCGTCGTAAACGAGGCTTCTCGTTTGCGACGACGCGTGGTACCTCATTAACAATGTTTCTATGTCACGGGAGACGATTGTGCGCGGCTTTTCACTTCTGCGAATTTACACTTTCCCTTTATGATCCTGTTTCGCTTAATTGTGATATGCAAATGAAGAGAGGGGCTCTCGAAGAGACGAGACTCCAATTTTCACTCCTGCTGCAGCAGGATCGATTCGATCTCGTTAGATGCCGACTTACGCGTGAGAAAAAAAAAACCTGCGTTCCTCTCCCCGAAAAAGGGGCATAACGATATTCGTTACATCACGGAAATTTTCCGCCTGTCGATAATCCGCCTCCCCAAGTGCGAGATGCAACTGTCTCAAAAAGTGACAAGTCGGTCTCGCCGGGACGGGTATTCGGTATTTATCTCGGGATGGGAAGTTACACGGTGCCAATCGCGTGATGGAAATTGTTAGAAAGGAGGCGAACTACGTGGAGGAGAGGAATAAGGCATGCAAAAAAATGCGGAATGCTCGCGGAGAGTCGAGAGAGGAGACGAAAGAAAGACCAGCAGCGCGGCCATCAGGCCGAGGTACGCTGTGTATCGATAGAGTACAAGATGGTCCGCGCGCGCGCGCGCGCGGATATCCATCGTCGGCCAACTTCCTGGAACGTGAGACTATGCGCCCCGTCCGTCGACGATAGCCCTCTCTGCCTTCGCCTGGGTCCCGCTCTTCTTTACGGCCGGTTTATCCGTTTATCTCGTTTACGTCGTCGCTATCATCTCGCCCGATCCCTACCTCTCGAAAAGCGTCAGAAACCGAGGAAACGAATAAACAGTCGTGTCCGCACACGTGCGTATGGATTTTATCTCTCGGCCCTTCGGGGATTTGCGAGAGATCAAATATTAACACGCTTTCCGATAAGGCGATCGAGTGCCGGTGCGACACAGAGAGATTCTGAAAACGGAAATTAAGATTTCGAAGTAAAAACTTCCCGCGGCGGTTGTAAATAAATCCTTCCCTCCCTCTATATTTTGGCGAAATAAGAAGGTAAGGCGCTCTCGCGCGAGAGAACGTAAGGATGAGCGCGCGACCGCTAATCGGCGCGGTTTTTAGCGGAGCGCAAAGTCAACGGTGTGTCCTTACGAGAGAGGAGAAAAGGGTCGGGATACTTCTCGGTCGTCTCGGGAATCGACCGCATCCTGCGGTAAAGCGTTCGGTCGAGCATGAATGAAGGGAAAAACCGCGACGCGGCGGCGGTTCGCGGAAGAACGCTGACAGGACGACGAAGATTCCACGGCTTCCCGGAGAAGCGTGTCCGAAATGCCCCGTTTCGAGAGCATCCGATAGCGTCGCTCGACGCGGTGCCAGTCACGGGTGAACGCGCTAATTGCGCGATCCGTCAGGAACCTCGACGAACTTCGTCCTCCTCTTTTTCTTTTTTTTTTTGTTTTCTTTTTTCTCTCGTTTCCAAGCGAGTCTCCGCGGCGCGATACAAACCGGCGATAATGCCGGCCGCCGCGACCATAATCGGCGATGATCCGCCGCGTCACCTGGCCGATTCCGCGGCCGGGTCAACCCCCCTCCCCCCTCCCCGCGAGGAGGAGAGAAGAGACGGTAAAACCGCCCGACTTCGAAAATAATGTCATCGCGTGCCGCGTAATCCACCAGCGTGGCTCGGGCTACAAAACGCTCGTTTATAAAGCGGTCGTTGACCGAAACGCGATCGCGTTCCCTCGAGTTCCTCGCCTTGGAGTCCACTTTAGCCGGATTTACTTCGCGCGATTCTTCTTTCGGACGTTACAATTCCCTGTTTTTTTTCTTCTCTCTCTCTCTCTCTCTTTCTCTCTGTTATCTTTCCGCGTCCCACGTCCGCATACCTAAGTATTTACTCTGTAGAAAAGTCCGTCCGTTTGTCGCTCGTGAGTATAGCGGTTCGAAGAAGAAGCGGCGAGATGAAGAAGAGATAGGTCTGGTGTACGAAATAATAAAGTCGGGTAAGCTGAAAAGGCGTTCCGAGATGGGTGATCGCCTGGAGGCCCGCAGTGATTAAAGTCGCGAGCATAATTCAATAAAAATACCGACCTCCTTGAAATAGCTGGCACTAATATTCGCTAATAACTGGCGGCTATAAATACCTACATTCGAAGCACACGATAAAAATTGCAAGTGAAAGAAGCAATTACACAAGTCGTGATGCAAAAATGTACGACGAGCATCATTACCATTTAATCTGCGATCCGAGAGATCTCGCGGTAAAAAAAAATAAGACATAATTAGATGACATACTGATGAAATACTCTACGCCTGTCTCTCTTCTTCCATCTCGTCTCCTTTACATTGTGCACCGTCGACGTTTCGCTTCTCTGCGCGATCGCGAGAAGCTTCGCGCAGCATCCTCTATACGGCCTCAGCCGTGGGCGGTAGGCGTCGCGATTAAAGCGGAACCGCTAATTGATTCACCGTCCTTTATTCTGCCTATATACATGCAGACGCCGAAGGAAGAACACTCGGCTCGAATTTACTGTCTGTGGACAAATGCAACGCGAAGTGGCACACGGAGTTGAATCGATTAAAGCCAGGGAATAGGCCGCGGTAAATTGTCCGTGGCGATACCGGCCCATCGCCCGCTATTCTCTTCCCCCTTGTTCCTTTTCCTCTCTTCCCCCCCTCCCCCGCCCCCTCGCGCGTCTTTTCGTTTATTTTCCTTCGCATTTTCTTTTCGTCTCGGTATCGTCACGTTCCACTACCGATATTAGCACCGGCTGATCCGTTTGCGTCACGACCGTGAACGCTCGCCCTCCTTTCGCCGTTCGTAGATTCGTCGAGCTAATGGTATCGGCGTCCAGGCGGAGTGCAACGCGCATCGGCAGTCCTCGGACGTGAATTTTTAAGCGGGAGATGATTGATTAAATGGCTCGATTAACGTGAGAAACGGCCGCGCCACGGTTGGCGCGTATATTCGCGCGAGGAATGCGACCTCGCGATTTAAAATTCAGAGGAGCATAATAGTTTACACGGGATCGTCGTACTCGCAGATACCCGTAATTTAAAGTTTCTTAAAGAAAATTGACGTACAAAGCAAGCGAGTCATACCTGTCGGTTAAAATATAAAAGTGATATTGATTTAAAATGTAAGCAAGTTGCACGCAAATATTATATTTTACACTGGACGCCAAATTGATGACAAACCGAACTGCGTCGCCTCGAACGACATCCGGAATACAAAGTTTTTCGGACATTGGACACCACGAAAAAGGACACCAAGGGCTCTTTTTTCGAAATTACCGCAGGTCGTAAAATCCAAAGGAAACCCGCCGTAAATCGTGGCGCATCGGATGGAGTGTCGCATCGAGTGTGTAAGGCAACATGATCGCTCGTAATTGCGGTGTATCGCGCCGTCCGTTTAGGAATTAGACGGTCATTATCCAACGGGTAATTTCTGCGGTTGTAGCCTCGGTTATCACGACGAGCCCGTCGTGACGAACCGTCGCGGATGTCGCGTTTCCGAGATCCTTTTACAATACAATTATTAACCTTCGGGGAAAAGAAACCAACGGTCCCGTTTACCGTTGCGCTCTTTTCACGGCTGTTTTTGTTGGATCAACAACAAAACGGCTGTGCGTAGAAAATGCCATCGAGTGTACATATCCAGCGCGCTCTATTATTAGCCGCGCACGAAACGACGGCTATCGCGTTATTCCGACGTATCGCGCGTCGCACGATGATTATTATGCGTAAGGGAGAAAATCCTTTACATTCGATGAGAAACGGAAATGGGTAACACGCGAATTTTTCAGTGTCAAGGAACGGGGCGAACCTCGTGGCATCCTCGTTGGCGTCGTCGTTCACTCGCTTCAATTACGGCGTGCACTTTCTAGCGAGCGATCCTGAGAGATATACGGAATTACTTAATCTCACGGGTGAAACGCGTGAAAGCAATAAATATTGAATACCGAAACCGCGATATTACGTGTAAGGCTGACTTGGCTAATGCGCGGCGAAGATCGAATAGCCGGTTCGATCGTCGAGCGATTCTTTTGCCAAGTCAGCCGGCAGAGCACGCGGCGCTTCGCAAACCGAACCCCCCCGTCGTCTCAGACTTTTTTTATCATAAATTCCGAGGCTTGGGACGTCGAAGGAATCTCGTTACGGTTATGGGGGGGGGCCCATTTCCGTTATGATGCCTTAGAATTTTTATTGTGATTTCATAATTTCTAATTTCGTTGCGCCGCGCACAACATCACCGCCTTCGGAAAACCGTGTGCTGGGCCGACGCTCCGTTACGCGTAACTCGGAAGCGCGCGTATAGCGCGAGCTAGGGGGCAAAATTCCTATTCGGGACCGTTAAGCGAGCTTCTCTTATTTCTATCTTGCTCGCTATCGCGCTAACGCGCCACGGGCCGCCGGCTAAAAGAGGCCAATCGTAAACGTCAGGATTATATCGCCACAATGCTGCCGGTGCCGCGGACGGACAGCCGCGATAGCCGCAATCGAAGCGCAGCAGTATCCCAAATACTCACGGGACGGAAATTACGACGTTATCGTGGAGAGCCAAGTAGGCTCATCTCTCGAATCATCGCGAATCCGCGCGGGTAATAGATTTCTGCCTTTATTAGGAAGCGAGATTATTTCCAATCTTAATACACGTTCGGCGGTCGCTACTTCGGCTCGCGGCTCTAATTACGATTTGCACCGTTTGAAAAATACGCCTTCCTAAAAGCCGTGCCGCGCGCGGAAAGTTCCACGATAACGACCGGCGTGCCCGCTTTATTTTGCAATATAGTTACATTACGTATACACAGGATGTCGGTATTTTATACCGCTATCGGCCGAGGGTGGGGGTAATATCTACCAGGTGTTCGCCCTCGATAAATGTTTTCGATTAAGGCAAGACACTTAACGACACATTATATATTCCGGCGGATTCGGTCATTGTTCGACCAAGATGAAAGTACGAGGTAATAATGCTCGCGCGATAATAAGTCAAAACGGATGGGGAATTATATAACATCAGGGATCGGAAACAGAGCACGGCGCCGATTTATGGCGCGCGGTAAGATCGGGGATTCGTGCCGATGTCACGAGCACGCTAGTCATGTCTGAAATTTCAGCTCGACAACGGGCGTCTATACCGATCGTTATACCTCTGGACAACCGTAACTGATGCACACCGTGTGCGCGCTGTAATAATCGTGTCTGACCGAGCGTGCTTCCTTCCCTATACGATACGTATATAAATCGGAAGAAGCGCCTATCTGTCCCCCCCGGTCGAAGAAATCGTCGTGGAAATTAGCCGTTTTGCGCTCGGCATGATGAGAGAGCCCGTTGCGCGCGACTCGGGGGGGGGGGAGCGGCCTCGCCTCTTTTTTTTTCCCAACGGCGAAGAAAAATGGCCTGTCTTACTTCACTTTTCCCGCCCTAGTGACGCGGGACATCCGATTTCCCATACGCTAGATCCGGGGCTAAAGAAATCGGTATATACCTCCTCTCCTCGTGCTGCAGTGGAGGCGCACGCTCGCGCACGCGAACGGTTCCCAGCGATTTTCATTCGATATCGGGATGAATGGTGCGACTCGTATCACCTCCGCAACCCGCAATTACGCGCCCGGAGTCCCTCTTTCACATGCACACATTGTATGTTCATTTGTACCAGTTTTGCCGCGCGCGGCACCGGCACCCGCGACTTCCCCGCCGGAGCGCCGCCGCCGTACGTGTTGCGCGCGTATATATACGACGCCGTACACCAATTAAGTCCCGTCCGTCGACGAAGCCCGGTCTTCAGCCCGGCCGATTTTCACCGGTGCGGCGTCGGTGGTTAACTTTAATCGCGGTCTATGGCGATTCTCCTTCCTCCCCCCTCCCTCCCTCCCTCCCGCATCCCTCTTTTCAGATCATAGCGCCCCGGCCACGATACAGATAGAGGAAGTGAATTCAATTAATCACGGATAATTAAGCCGTGGTTAATTGAATTTTCTTCCTGTCTCTATTATATCACACTCGCCGGCGAGTGCAGTGTTACGTACTGACGGGGGAAATTAATTAAATCGCAGTTGATTAAATTTACTCCTAATTAGACGCATATCTTATTCTTATTCGAAGGGAGATTCCTTTCGTCTCCCTTCCTTTCTCCTATTAGGTGTACAATTTAGACCGCCGAGACTTACAGGCGAGAGCCGGGTCGAGAAGTGGCATATGTTTTGACGCAACCCCATGTAAAATCGTTCGTGACACCGTTCGCATGGCGCAACAACGCTCGACTGTCGCTCGCTACGAATTGAGACGTGATGGTGATTCTTAACTGCAACGTAATGGGGGCTTTCTTTCGGTGTAATCTTCGTCGCTCGACCGTGTGCGCGCGCGCGCGCCGGTTTCGCGTACTCGCGCGTCCGCGAGACCCAGGCGGACAGGACAGATAACTCCATCACTCCGCGGAGATATTACATACTCAATTTACGCATTGCCGTCGTTAGCGTTCGCGCGCGCGATTATTACGGATACGTTAGAATACTTAATTATTATTAATGACTCCGCGCACCCCGTTACCTCGAGTGCGCGCGCGCGCGCGCGCGAGCGCACGGCGCATTTACCGTATTCCGCGGAACGAAATCGTTCGTTTGTAATCAAGACGCGTTATGTTCGCTTATTTGATCGTAAATGACTCAACGGTTTCGTATACCATCGATATGTACCGCCGTTACCTCGGCGCGGATGGAGGAAATGAGAAAGAGAGAGAGAGAGAGAGATGGCGGGAGGAAGAGAGACGCGGGAAGACGGTCTGAAGACATGTAAATTAGAGACGACTTGCACGGGTCTGAATGCGTAAGGAAAACACGGGGAAGAAAAGAAATGATTTCTCCCCCTGGCTATGGAAGATTTGCCTAAGGTGTGACCCAATTGCCTGATTCGGAGCGACCAACGCGCCGCGCCGGCGCGGTGCAACACACTCGATTAACTTGGATAATTACGATGTGTCCCGTAACGACGTCCAGTCCGTATCCGAATGCCGATTACTTTCTCGTTTTTGCCATTTTGCACACGCGTATCCGTCCACGCTCGCGTCGTCGTCGTCGACGACGCACGGCTCGGCGCGCCGGGCGCATTAGACGTATACGTATATTTTCTACGTGCGCGGAGGTACGTTACGGTGCACACGCTACTTTCTCGGTCGACCTATATGGGATTTTTTTCTCGAACCCCATACGATCCTCCGTGTCGGCTGTATAACTCGAATCTGGGTTCCTTTCTATCGCGCATCATCGGGTACACGCTTTTCTGCGCTCGCTTAAAGTATATGGGGGGGTGGGGGAGGCGGACGAGCGTGGAATGGCACGCGGTAGATTTGGCATTTTTTCCCCGATTACGAGAAAAAGAGAAGAGGGAAGAAAGAGTTCTGTCGGCACTTCAGGAATTTTGTAGCGCGTCTAACTTGCTCGATAAGCGTGAATGTTATGAAGTAATAAATTTCTCCTAGCTTCCTCCATTACCCCCTTCCCCCTTCCTCCCCCCCTCCTCCCTCAGCTACTATATTCTTTTTCTATCTACTCGGAGTAATTTGTTAGGATCTAGGATACCGGCGCTTATGAGAAAACCGTGTGGAATTTTTTCCCTAATGGAGTTGCAGATATTATTCGATGAACCTGGAGTTTAATCTCTCTCTCGCATCGCATAAATTAAAGAAGGGAACTCTAATTATGGAATTATCCGAGTTATACGGCGGGGCATAAAACGTAATGAAACGTATTACAACTTACTACTTATCCACGTTCCGCGAAACGGCGCGAGACGTTGAATGAACAGCAATACGAACGAGAATATTTCTCTCGTCGCTATGATGGTGTTTTCACCAGTTGCTACATTCTCTCAGGAGGAGGACTTCCTCGCTTGTCTTCCGGATGATTTCTGATTTTCTAGCGAAATTCACCGGATGACACGCTGCCTCAATCTTTACGTTAAACCGTGCAGGATGTCTCGACATATTTTGAAAATCATTTCGCAGCCATTTAGCGGCCTGTATATGACTGTATTAAAGCAGCGGTCGCGGAATTTTGCAGAATTCGCGGCGGTATACGGTCGCGTCGGCGCGACCGGCTTAACGTATATAAGCCAATTAGGACTCGATATTCTGTTGAGCTCGCGACCATTCATCATGCAAAGCGATTACAAGCCGGGGAATCTGTGCCGTGGATAGTTAAGACCGGCGGCAGTTAAGGCAAAATAAACGGAACAATGCGAGAAACACGACTGGCAGAGACGCAGGTGCAGGTGGAGGAGAGAGACGGAGGCAGTCAACCGGTCGGTCGGTCGGTCGGTCGATCGGTCGATCGGTTAGAATTAATGCACTTACCTCGCTGGTGGTGGTGTAATTTGTCGTCAGTTTGATTTGCGGTCTAATCTTTCCGGGCGACTCCCGCGTCTCCTTGGCCGTCAAAGGCGCGGTGGTCGTGACATCGGCTACGCCGGCGGTTGCGGCGGCCGCTGATTTCCTCGATGACAGCACCGTGGCTGCGGTGTGCTGAGTGGGCGAGATTATCCTCGGTGACGTCTCGGTGATGTAGGTGGGGCTCGAGCCGTCCTGCGGATTGCGGGAGGTCGGAAGGCTCGCCGTGGACGACGTTAACGACGGCGACACGGCCGTCGTTCTCGTCGTCCTCGCTGTCGTCGCCGCCGCCGTCGCCGCCGCCGCCGCCGCCGCCGCCGCCACGATCGTCGTCGACGAGGCTGCCGGCAGTTTCAGCGTCGTCGTGGCGGACGTGGCCGCCGTCTGCGACGCCGTTGCCGTCGTCGTCGTCGTCGTCGTCGTCGTCGCGATCGAGGACGACGACGAAGGTAACGTGGCATTCGCGATCGGCCTCGACGACGCCGCCGTCGTCGCGGTGACCGTTGAGGCGTTCTTGATTCCTCCAACCGCCATCGTCGTGGTCTTCTTCACCTTGGCTGAGTCACCCTTTGACGACGCCGGGACGGCCGACGCTGTCATCAGCAGCAACGCGAGACAAATGTAACACTGAATAGCCCGCATCCTTAGTATCGATGTTACGGAAAGTAGCCGCTTCCGCTATCGTATTTTCGCGTGTAAGGCGTCTCTCTTCGAGGAGTTGTTACTGCGTGTAAACGACGCTTTCTTTTAACGTCGCTTAGTACCTGCGAATAAAACGCGTATCGTGTCAGAAACTAGAGCAGTTGTATTTTCTTTTCTGTCCCGTTAGGGCTGCTTTAAACGATACGTAATTTGCATTAGATTTCAAGATGGAATTCTATTTATAATTACATACATGCGCAAAGTACACATACATATATAAACGTACGTATGTTTTAATATACTTTGTATATGTGTGTATTCTAATTAAAATATTTTTCATATTAAACAGCATATAAAATTTAGCAAAGGAATTCTATTCTGAATTCCAATGCGAATTAACATAGACTGTCTAAAGCGGATTTCAAGAAACGCGAGATATTTTTCGAAAAGTAGCTCAACGCGCGGTGTCTTCACTTTTGCGTTTACTTTCTTGCGTTTGCATCATGTCTTCTTCCTTTTTTTTTTGATCTCATCCCGTTTTCCCTCGAAAAATCGTCGCTTTCGCTTTTCCGCGTCGAATGTCATCGAATGAGGGAAAGGATTATAGATCGCGTATGTCTGCGGTTTGCCGAGATATTTACGCGACGCGGACGGGATGATATGTAGAACGTAACGCATTTTCCACAGTTTAATACTGTCCGAATGTTACTTCGGAATGACCTGAACAGGATAGAGCTCTCGCTCTCGCAACGGTAATTAGATTTTTCTGAGCGCGGTTGAAGTTCGTGCTTGAGCTCAAGTACACGCCATTTCGTCGCGTACGCGCGAGACGAAGCTCGTACAGTCCACAGCTTCTCTTTTATCATACTATATATCTTTCCTCTCCCTATAATTTTCTGTCTGCCTACGTCACACTTTACGTCTTCATATTCTTCGTATTTTACGGCTAAATGAAATGCGAACTTTTTTTTCGGACGCGATAATGTAAGGTTAATAACGAGAGGAAATATAATTTCTCGTTTGTCCGAGAAGAAGAAGAAGAACCGTCTATCGTGCGAAATTATGCAAATATCGGAGAGCGACCGAGGTAATTGCTACATGTCAAGTTCGACTCGTGGAGAGAGACGGGGAGGCATGGAAATACGACGTCGCGACCGGAGTGCGCCGCAATACAGCCGCGGTTGCGTTACGATGGATCGGCGAAATCGCGTATGGAGTTTCCGTTGTACGTGAAATGTATGTACGAGACGTTTTCCAATTATAGCGTCCTTCCTCGTTCCACGTGTGTTGTGCCCCTTTCGTCGTGCAGCCGCGCGAGCCTTCGCGAGGTCGCTCTCCGTCCTCGCAAAAGTCCTTTTTTTTTCCGACAGAGGCGACCGACCTTTCGCGTTCACCGGCCAGCCGCGCAATCTCCGCGCGATCTTTTCCCTCCGCGGTCAAGCGGGTCGACCGCGTTTTTCCCGCGTCCGAAACATTCAAAGTCGAGACAGATAGGGAGATTTAGGTGGGGCGCGAGGAGATAGATAATTCAAGGAGAGGCGCGCGCGCGCGTTTATTTGTTCGTCTTCCTGGATGTCCGTGCATCGGTCCATGGCGGAGCTGACCGCTTATCTGCCTGCCTGCCTGCCTACCTACGTATTTTCCTTTCACGTGCTCGATCTTGTCCGCGCGTCGGTGCTTGTGCCGCAACAGTTATCGCACGTATGCCATACGACACTGGTGAAATTGGGTCATTCGGTACAAACCGACCATACGGAGCCGTTATCTCGGTTGCATTTGCAAGGCCGTATCAAACTGCGCCCGCTCGCTCGCGCGTCCGAGCGCGCGTGCGCGCGAGCGGACACCGCACGCTTCGGGCATCAGATGTTAGACATTACGCTTCATTAGAATATGTATCTCACGTTGCTGAATATGTACCCGCGACGGATGCGACGTATAACGGCAGCGAAGAACGCGACACGACTGCGGGTATATAAAAGAAAAGAAAAAAAAAAGAGGAGCGTTTCGAGTGGATGGACACGCGCGAGATACCGCGATAAAGGACGCTGATTAAATGCGATCGACGGCTTTCGAAAACTGTAACGCGTGCCGATTGCCGCTGGAATCTCCCACGGGCATTCCTCGGCGAAATGTAATTCACATCCAAGTTTAATCCGTTTCGTACGTCGAAAGGAGGTCCCCGATTGTTTTCTAGTGGATAAAATTTACGCACAATGGAAACTGTCCGCTATTCGGGAATATTTCGTATTTCGCGTACCTCTGCCCATTCTGCTCTTTCGTCACGGTAAACCGCACAATGTAGCGGGCGGGAGAATGAGTTTCCACGATTAAACCGCAAACGAAGTTTTTTTTAAACATTCGTGACATCGGTCGTTTATGCGCGAACAACATAACAATTAAATTATTCTCTTAATGAGGAGAAGAAAGAGATCTATAGAGTTATAGAGGCAAAACGGTAAACGCGGAGAGTTTTAAAGAATAAAAAAAAAGAACGGACGTTACAATGATATGAATCGCGATTTAAAAAAAAGAGACAATAAGATAACGCGGGAGATCAAATTAATACAATTAATATACTCGGCATCTTTTTGCGTGTGTCCTCTCTCTCTCTCTCTTTCTCTTTCTCTCTTAAACGCGTTTCTTTCTGTCGCATTAGCAATTCGTTGCACGTGGCGTTATAGGCGAGCGGTGAATAATTTCATCATTAATGAGCAGAGCTCGCAAGAGAGAGCAATGAGCATTAATTTGCTTGCGCAAATAAAACGAACGTTCACGGATCGATACGCAGGCGTTTGTTTCGGCAATTTGTCGGACTAACGAGACCGAAAGGAAAGCGTGCGACGGTCGACCGTACACAAAAGCTCGTGCAATTAGCAATGGATATGAGCACCGACGGAGAGAACGGTGAAAGAGGAGAGGCGCACCTTGACGGATCTCGTAAAATCGTTCGCGTTTCACGTCTCGCGCGTCCGCGCGACACATAAAGGATCTCGCGCGATTCAAACGCGCACAAACGGAAGACAAAGAGAAATGGCGATTCGCGCGGCGCGGCGACTCGCGTCAACGCCGCTGACGACCGACGTAACCGTCTAACGGAACTTCTGTTAAATTGGCTTAACGCGTTTTGCGTAGCCCTTTTCCTCATTGTAATCCCCGCGGTTTGTCGCGTCATTCGCTACAGCGCGCGGCCGCAGTCGGGATGCTGCCTTTCGCGAACGCGCGAAGAAACGCGGTGTCATGCATTCTTTGCCGCCTTTAAAATATAATACATGGAAATCGCGTACGCGAAATTAACCGATTTATATTTTAAGAGGGTGGGACAAGGTCGAGGGGGGATGAACCGTGCGAAAACAGAGAGACGGAGATTCTTTTTCCGAGGGTGCTGGAAAATCGGCGGCTGGTTCGACGAACGATCCGCCAGAGATACGACGATAATAATATATTATCGTCGCATTTCCTTCCTCTCTTCCCCTTTCCACGAAGGTGCGCGAGCGAGATTCACGATGAGAAGGAGGATGAGAGAGCGTGTAAGGAGGAAGGAAGGGGCGATTATCTGAAATAAGACATTCAATAATGAATACCACCCACCGGCTCGATTCGCATCGGTAGCGCCCGGTAGTTGGACACGTAGATTGTAACGGAAGTAACGAAGAGCAAAGTTGGCGGTCGCGATCGGAATGTTGTTCCCTCGGTATATCTACCTTCGCTTCGCGGCGGAATCACCGATGTCGAACGAACATTGTCCGACAAAAACATAAATAAGGAGGTACGCGCGTCTGCGATGCACTTTCCCGTTTTTTTCTCAATCGAGTTAATTTGTACACCCGACGACGTCGCGAATTTGTAGACACGAAATATCACTTATACAGAAATTGAATCAATCGTACCCGCTACTTTGCGGCTACAAGACAAGATAAAAAAGATAGCAATCGCTTCATCGTCAACAATTACGGCAAAAGCAGCCGTACTTATTTCACAGTTCCGTTATTTCTGGAGTATTATAGTAGTTGCGAATAATAGCTATAGTAGATAACAAAATTACTTATCATGTATTTTCTTTCTTCTATGCATTCTGCTTAATGTATTACATATTTTATTATGTATTATATACATTAACAAATTATAATTTTGTTATCTGTTGTATTATTATTAAATAAATCAATCGGTTTATTTAACAATGGAAATTCTCCTTTTAAATTTCTTTGGTTTATTCAACAGATATTTTAGAGAAAAGATGAAATGAAAGATTATCAAAGATGAGCGTATATAAAAACTACAACATTTGTGTTAAGTAAAAAAAAATCATAGCTGAACGAGTCTTCTCACAAAAATTCGCAATATATCCGCTATCCCTTATTAATATTTAAAGCAAAAATATCAAGAGTTCGTACCTCGTATAGCGCGTAGATAGACTGACCCTCGACCTAGACTTTCGTCCTTGCTCCACCTTGAACGCGACCTCGACCTCGACCGCGATCCCTGATAGGAAAGAAGGATGGCGTACTTCTCGCGGTCCCTGCACGCCACTGACAAGCCGGTAGATCAGTCGGCTCTCTAATCCAATCGTTCTCCGACCTCTCTCGTTTCGATCCTTGATCGTCGGGTTCTTCCGCCTTCGGCCGGTTCTCTCCCAAAAAAGAAATCTGTACGGTACGCGCGTTACCGATCGAATGACACGGTGATCGTATGACAGTTGTCGGCGGCCGGTGATTTGACAGATGTAGCGGTCGTTATAACGATCACGTGACTCGGTTCTGGACACCCGAAGGATCGCGACGACAAAATTCCGTCTCGCACGTCTAAGCGCACCCTCTTCCGCGTTCCGTAGCTCTTCCGAGGCCGTGAACCGTACTGCTCGCGAGTCGTTTGCCGTTTGCTATTGCTGCTGCTATTGCTGCTGGCTGTTGCTCCGGGACCGGTGTGTGAGAGACGGTAGGTAAACCCGCGATGAGATTGTTTCGGGGTTTGCGCCCGACTGCGGCCTCGCGTAGGACGCTACGTGCCTATGAGTCCCCGCTAGTCCCACTTACCAACCAACCAGAAACTGCTCGGGTATACTCGGAATCCTAAGCTGCATCTCCGCCAATCCACCTTCCACTCTTCTTCCCTCCGTCCCCCCCTCGTCGTCCCCATCCGCCTCGGTTCCGCGCTTGTCCGGGATTTTACTTGTGCTTTTCGTCTTTTCGGCTCCCGTCGGAAAAGCAGCCCGATGAGAGACGCGGGCGAGTTTTGCGGCTGGAACCGGTCGTTTCTGGACCACCAAGTGCCTCTTAATCAACCGTGAAAAGATGGTTTTGCAGACTGTTAATTGATATTAGATGACGAGTTATGAGGAGAGAAGTCCGTCTGCGTCTTGCCTTTTCTCTTTCTTTCCTTCTTTTGTATAATTGGAAATCACGAGAGATATTTGCGAGAGATGAGAGAACTGCACTCTTTGAAGTAGCCATCGGCTGTCCGTCGCTTTGATCTCCGAAGGAATATTACGCCGAGGATCTAATGGACCTCGACTGAACTCCCACGTATCTTCACCTTTCGAATAGAGAGAAATTTCCACGCGCTGCCTAAAGCTATAAACTTTCTGCTCATTTTCTGCTCATCTCCTGCGTAGGACTTATAGTCTAATAAATTGATTTGTATATATTTGTGGATGAAAATTAACAATTACGCCGGTAATGGAAAACAGGAGAAAATAACGGACAAAGATTGATCTTCTCTTCTTCTTCTTCTTCTTCTTCTGATTTGCCGTAATCCCACCCCCCTCTCTCCCCTGAGAATGTCGAATACGCAGAAGCAAGTGTTACGACGGATTTAACTGATTTAATTAGCAGGTATATAAACATAAATATCGCGAATTATTTTAGAAAGTTCAATTCCTATAGAGGAGGAGCGATCCGTCGAGACGCGTTGAGCTGTGTGTTATCTCTTTGTAAATCCAACACATCGACAATCATTTTTGCGAATCGCACGGGAGAGAGCATATACCTCACGGTTATTACACCGTGGCCGGCGTCGTCTATAGGCTCTCGCTTTATCATGATTTTTCCATCGTGGACACCGATGTCGAGTAACACGTCTGGGGTACTAAGCCGCGGCCTTTCTCCAAAGATCGAACGCGTATTCTTCTCGGCCGTGCGCGCGCGCACGCGATTCATCTCGGTGAAAGTCTGCGGCTATCTGTTAGGCATACGATTTGACGTGGACGCTAATCATTGTCTGCGGTGCGCAACAACCGCTTCGGCCATAGTTCGCGTGTTTTTCTTCGCCGCGGAGAAGAAGAACGGCCGCGGAGAGAACGTCGGAGATTTCAGCCGTCGCGGATATATCGACGGCTGAATCTCCATCGGGAACGCTACAGCCTCCTCCAGCTGACCATTGGCAATCGGAAAAACGGACCCGTTCTTTGTGCCAGTGAGGTTTTTGCGCTCGAAATGAGGCGAGTGCGGTTCGCGCCTTCGGAAAGAGAGGAACAAGTAACGCGCGGTAGTAAAAAAAAGTCCCGGAGAGAGAAGTGTGTCGGGAAAGATGCCGCGGCTCCGCGGGACGCAGGATCCGCCGGTTGTTCCCCGGGCATGGCCCGAGGATCCGCGCGATGATTTTTACGGAGAGATATTCGTGACTAACAAAGTTATTCAGCGTCCGTAAAGCGAGAACGTTATGAAAACACGCGATGCCCGAATAAATTTTCACCGCGGGGGAAAAAGCCCTTCATATTCATGAGAGAATTCGCTTTCTAAGCTCTCCAAGCGTTGGACATGCAACTTTTACAGCAATTATTACTGCATGCATACGACAATGAATAATTGAAGCTATCGAATAATTCATAGAGATTTATTTATGGAAATTTGATTAATTATCCTCGACAAAAACTCTTTATTGAAAAGTAAAATTCCATTCGTCAGCGTAGATTTAATGTGTTGCAAATTAAACCGAGAGATATATTTTTTAATCTTGATTTTTTTTATTTTAATTTTAATTATTCTTTTTCAATTAGGGTAATTCCGGTATATACGCCGCACCTATTAATTTATCAGGTATTATTAATTATGGCTGAGGTAAATGAACTAGACCAGTAAAAACTTTAAACTATCTACTACTATAAAAAAGATATTAGGATTTCAAAATATTTATTTGTTATATTAAAAGAAATTCTTTAAATCCTTGCATTTTTGTCGTATAAAAATATGGGTAGGTTATACGGCTACTCACGGGTGAAATAAATAATTCAAAAAATATACAAATAATCTAAAGAGCTAAGTACTTGTATTTTGCTATACTCTATCCTTTACAATTCCTCTACACTTATGTACCACGAAATAACCATAAAGCCTTTTATATTTCCTATATCAATCTAATAATCATTTTATGTAGATTATAACTTATGGTTGCGTTACTTATTACAGTGATAAATCGATTTAACTTAAATAATTTTATAAATATTAACAGTAAAAAACTGAAATCATAACACAATACTAATATAACATAAAGGTATGTAACAGAGTGATTGCGAGAAAATTACTTTCACTTCTATTTTTTCTGACTTCTGCGGCATAAATCCTCGCGCGGCGTATATACCGGAGTTACTCTAAATTAAATTAATATTTATTTTAATGTTTTTTAATTTGTTTGTAATCTAAGTCGTAAGTGCAGCCACAATTAATATCGACAATTTATTCGCCGTCTATGTTTTTAACAAAGTCTTGATTTTTTTATCTTAATTTCAATTATTCCAATTAAATTAAACTAATATTTATTTTATTGTTTTTTTTTAAATTTGTTTAATAATCTACATCGTAAGTGCAATCACAATATCGGCAATTTATTTGTCGTCTGCTTTTTTACCTGCAACATGTACTTCTTGATGACATATTTGTTTAAATGAATTTATTTAAACGGCTTCTTGTGTGACAAACACGAGGGTTGTTGGAAAGGTCGCAACTTAATCACGGGTTAACTTGATGCGAATCGATTTTTTGACCGGCCGTTCAAACGCACCTTCGGCGCGATTGCGCGCCGCTCAAGGGAACTCGAGTCAAGACAGCGCGGCGGTAACGGTGCCGTGCAGATGGTAACGTGCAAGAGTGGAGCATCCGCGAGTCGCAGGTGATGGACCGTGACGTTCTCACAGATAACTCACGGCTTCCGACGTCCACTCGCGTTCTGCCTGTGCCGAGTTATCCGACGAATAACGTTTGCAGAAGAGCAGCGGTTCCTTTGTGGCCCCCTCCCCGCCCTTTCTCCTCCCCCCTCCCCGCTCTTGCAAGGAGTACGTGAGATTTGAATTGTTGATATCTACGTCTCTTCGACGTGTAAAATATCAGAGAGTCACTTTTCCTGAAGAGGGAAACGATGATGTGGATGGATAATAATATTGAGAGCCGGTAACACACGCGTCTACACTGCGCATTTATGTTGCGAATTTTATGTTGCGTTCCGAGAAAAATTCCTTGCTCTACTTGCATGCGGAGCGATGTAGGCCTCCGAGAAAAAAAAGATATCATTAGAATGATATTTAAGATGCCGGTGTGTCTTAATTTTTACCGGCGGTAGAAAGTCTTACATTTTGAGATCGAGATCAAGACTAACGTTGTCGTACCCTTTGTTGTAATTTATCTAGTACGAAGGTGCGCAATGATCAAATTAATTAAGATAGTAGTAAATTAGTAGATTTTTATAGATAAAATTAAATGAGCGTGGATATTTCGAATAAAAATTATTCTAATTATTCTTTAATCACCAACAAGGAATGTTTTTTGTTAAAATCTACCTGTTCAACTCGTTGGTATGTTGATATATCGTTGATATTGTTATAATGATATCTTCTTTATCGACTTGCGATAGATCGGCAGTTATTTCTCGCATCCTTATCCTTGACTTTTACCTGCATCCTCAACGATTTCGAAGATCGATAAATTTTCTTCATCACGTTCTCGTGTCGCAGAAATGCGTGTATTTTTTTAAACTAATTTTAAATTGATAGCCATATCTCTCATCATTCGAAAGTTGCTTTTCTTAAAGAAAAAAAGCTGGAAAGGATAAAAAAAGTAACATCACACGTATACACATATATATACTTTTTATTAAGTTAAAGTAAAAGTAACAAATAACATCGAGAGAGTCTCTTTTAAATTGTCTTGAGAGATGCTACCATATACAATATACTCCCCGAATGAAACGCTTTCAGAAGACCAGAGAGACGAATATATGTACACAGGAGTTTGAAACGACTGTGGTGATAGCTGCAACGTCTGCAATATATTCTACGAAGCGGCATAAAAATCGGTAGCACTAAAGAAAAAGACTCGCCGTTGCTACGACCGAGGGGCGCGATAACTTGAGGGGCCCCCCGTGTGTATTACATTGCGGGAATACGAGGCGATCGTTTCGAAACGTACTGTACAAAACTGTAGGCGGGCTGATGATTCTCTTATCGCTATATATTCTTCTGTACATTACTTTTTACATTTAACATTCGCCAACGCCGCTGGTGGGAGGGGGGGGGGAGGGGAGAGGGGGGGATTGTACATGGCACGGCATCACATGGCTGGTACAGCCGACCGACCGACACGTATGTTAATTTCCCGTTGTCCGCGATTCCTACGCGACGCTTTCCTGTCTACGGTGCGGATCAGGAGCGCCGCCGAGTACCACGCTTCGTTCGAGACGAAAAGAAGAGAGAAAGAGAGAGAGAGACAGAGAAGAAGAGAAATTCAAAAGGATTGCTCTCAGAGCAGAGCGTCCGGATGAGCTCTCCTCGGAAAGATCATCCGAACGCCGGCTCGTCGGCCGACGATCGGGGAATTGGAAGCCGGCCGCCTCTGTGCGATTTTACGGCAACGTTTCGACAATCGGCAGGTACCAAATGGCCAATTGTTGCGCGCTTGAAAAGACGGGCGGAAGGATCCGCCATGATTTTCGGGAACCAACCGTTTTTTCTTTTTACGGAGGGGAGGAAGGGGGAAGTATGGGTAAAAGTATGAGTGGTCCGTTGAAGCTCGGATTTGCGTTTCGGCAGACACATCCTGGATACGTCGCTGCAGCGAGAACTGGTGGTGGCGTATCTAAATGCGCGCGCTACGCGGTATCCCCTCAGATGCCGTAGGTCATTTTGTCGTAGCTGTAGTGCGGGTTCGGTATGCAGTAGCCGCTGTAAGTCTTGATCTCCAGGATACCGGTGTAGGATCGCGCCGGCGAGGAGCCGTCGTCCGTGTGCCTCTCCGGGCACTTGTAGCCACGGGGGCACTGGCAGAGCGGCGAGGCGTTCACCTCCTCGAGCTGCGAGTTACGTCTCTTGCGCACGGTGAACAGGCGGCAGGGCTCCTTGTGCTGGCATCGTATTTTCTGCACAGAGAACAGACGAACGGCAAATTAATCGCGTGCCTAAGACTTTTTTTTGGTCAGCGTTTACGCTAAGAAAGGAGTGGCCAAGCGCGTTGTAAAGAGGGAGAGAGAGAGAGAGAGAAATACGTCAATTTTTAAGCGAAACTCTCTGGAAATTCCGTGCTTAATAAACGAGTCCCGTGTTTCTCTTTATTTCTGGCATCGCTGACTTACGCTTTGCGGAGAACAGGCGAAGGCGTAGATGAAGCCCTGATTTCCGTCCGGCGATCTGTGGGGTTGCCTACGTACTAGGTATGGCACGCTATTTGGCCGACATCGACAATGGACTCGTTGCACCGTCGCGTTCGCCGGGCCACCTCCAGGTGCCAGTGTCCATGTAATGTCCCTGCGGTAAAATGTTTAGGATATATTCAATGCGAATGTACAAGTTTGGCATCGTCTATTTCGCGAGCGAGCAACTCGGATTCAGCAGTGATTTTCGATTCAAGCATCGCGTTTTGAAATACATACGTTCAGGGGAAAAGATCGTAGAAAAATTTCATTTATAAACACGTGAACATAGCCAAGATTCAAGAACGCAACGTGGAATCGTCGAATCCGAGCGGCGGTCTCGTGGGGGAAAAATGCGTGATCTAACTAACTTGAAGTAATGACAGATGGGAAGTCGTTTCACGGGCTCGCAGAGCTTGTAGCGGCGCGTTTTATCGACGATCGTTTGCCCCTCGTCCTCGTAAACACCGCTGGGACAGGCACGGCCGTTCGGGCAACGACATTGTCTCTCGATCCACGGGTCATTATATAAATCCACCTTGCTACATACCTCGCTCCGGTCCGCGCACTCCGGTAACTCCTTCTCGCTGTTCTGCGCAAACAAGCATTCGCGTCAATTAATAAAGCGATTGACGCTCGCATTCGCCTTTCGCGGAAATTCAATTGTCCCCTCCGATCCGATTCCGAGATGGCAATTTTATCACTTTGTTTATTTCGTCCGTTGTGCGGTGACACGAGCGCAAATAACACCGAAGAATCCAGAGATCGCATTGAGAGTCGAGCAGCAGCTGACCGACATATCACCTCCCCCCCGGGAAATCGCGAGCGTTATTAATAAATAAACATCTGGACGGACGCGTCCGTCTCTCGACGGGTACGGTAACGGAATTATTAGTAGGACGATTATGATCGCGCGGCGATTGTACCGTTGCGTAATAATAAACGTCTGAACGTGTCGTGTCGCGCTATGGGATCACGGCGCTTAATGAAATAAACGGGACGATTGCGCACAAGACTCGTAACTGAAGTATATCCGCTCTTTCTGCCGGCGATACAAAGTCTGCTATATAACTGGACTATTTAGATGTTGCCAGTCCATTCATTGAGGCAATCGTGTACGTCCTGTCCGGCCTATCGTCATCGCCGACGTCAACTACCGTAAGGCGACCAAATGGAATCTCGAAATATATATCTGCCGTGGATGTCTTCGGGCATTCCGGTCCTTCGTTTTTTTTTTAAAAATTTCCATAATTTGAAGAAACTTCCCTCGTGAATTCCCTCGTGAACGAGTGAATTTGTAATAGGGTACAACAGGATAATTTGGATAATAGTAAGCATTTGCAAGAATTTCAGAAAAATGAGATTTTAAGATACATTTCATTACATCATTGATATAGTGAAATGTAACTTAAAATAGTTAAAATCCCTTATTTTTCTAGAATTCTTGCAAATGCTTACCATTATCCAAATTACCCCACTATTCAAACCCCGCTGTACCCTATCGAATTTCGTCGTTTGCCGAATCCAAAAATTATCCACTTCCACGTCTCTCCGATCCTTTGTTCGCAGATACATTACGGATTTATGAGTAAAAAATGATTGAAAAAAAGCTTCTCGAACGATCTTCACGCGATCTTCACGCGCGCGCGGTTTCTGTTAACGCGATACGCGTTTATCGAGAGAGGTGCACCCCGATAGTGCGTGAGTCGAAGTAGTTGAAGCAACGTGACCATTCAGCGAAGAAACGTTCGAGGAAATGGTCTTCCGCCGTTTTACCGCCGACTGTGAGCATTCGACTTTTTGCTATGACCATCCGTTCATCTCTCGTTTGTCTTTTTGTCGCTTCCCCAGCTGTAGTTTCTACTATTACTACTACTATTATTACTATTATACTACTTACTACGATCATTCGTCACGGCACAATGGACCGAACGAATAGCTTTTTACAAGGAAAATCCTCCTTCATCCCGTTCGTGTAGACATCCGTTCGTGTTTATATGCCTAAAAATCTAGCCTACACCTTCCGAATAATTTTCTGTTCGCTTATGATATTCGTTTACAGTTTTCCTCCATATATAACAAATTAGAAAAATTATTTAAAAATTTGTAGAAAATTTCTTTTATCTAAAGTGTTATAAAAGGTATTATTTTTTTTTAAGTACAAAATCTTGACATGCATTATAATTTGCTTTTCATAAATTTGCTTATTATTATATACACATAATAAATTTACGGTTTAATGTCATTTTCGTCCGATTTTGGAAAGAATCTTATTCGGCTTATATATGTACGCGCAGGCAGTATATAAACAATTTACAATTTGCTGAAAGCGCCGAAATCCTACCGGAGGATGTTTTTAAGCCGCCCCCGATCCATCTTACGGCATTATATTCCGATTTCAATCGCTTCCGATTGTTAATCGTGTTTGTCCGCATTATCCTTCCCGCGCGGCCTTCCCTACGCATCTCTTTATCCCACTTCCGTCGGCTCTACGGAGCGAAAGAAAAGGTGAAGCGAAACGAAAGGCGAAGGAAGTTTTTGAAGCTGATATAGCGGCAGCGAGCAGCGGGATTCACGCACGTACACATGTACACACACACGGAGAGCGGCGGTAAACTAAAATGGGATAATAGAAGGACCGGAAGGGCGCCGTAAACCATCCGGAAGTTCTCACGCGTCTCTCGCTTCTCGCACGGCCGCAATGAAAATGACACCTGGCACTCGGGATGGACATACTACACGAAGGCAAAGGAGGAGGAGAAGGAGGAGGAGGAGGAGGAGGAGGAGCCGCTAGGCATCGGCGACGACGAGGAGAAGGGCCGCGCGAGACGAGGAACGAGATGCGGAACAAAAAGAGAGAGAGAGAGAGAAAAGAAGAAAAGAGAGGCAAGACGCACGACGACGCAGGGAATCTGGTCGGATGGATGGATGGATGGCGTTAGTAAAAAGAAAGATCGCTCGCTCATCGTTCCATATAGCCGTACCGGATGTCTCTAAGCCTGGAAATCTCGCCGTGCGATCGAAAGCGTAATGGCACTGGGTGCTCTGTATAATCGGCAGGGTAATTAATCGCTACTCGATGCATATCTATACTAATTGTCCGTGGAGATAATCGTGATATGCGTAGATTATGAATGGAAATGATCTACGAGAAAGAATTTACCCTTCTCGACTGAATTATTTGTGTATTTGAGTTAGTGATGTAAAATAACAAATCTCTTGTCGAATTTTTCTAAAAAAAAAAAACAATTTCAAAAAACAGGAAATATTTATGAAAAGAAATAGATTATTCTTATATATATAGGGAATTCTTCTTAAGAAAAACCCTGTTCTCTCCAACCGCTGCATTGAAAATGGCATTTTTCGGCTATACCGGATATGTCCTCGTGTTCAATTGTATTTTTCTGCTCTTTTCTTTTCTATATTTAGAAGGCTACAGGTAGGCATACGATTGTTATAGATTATACTGTTGAGAGAGAAGGAGAGGAGAGAGAGAGAGAGAGAAAAGGGAGGAAGGCAGAGAATAAGAGACGAGAATACAATAAAGAGGGAAGATTTGTTTTGCAAGAGCGATTCTCGCTCTCTCGGCGCGATTTCGTCGGGGCCGCGTGATTCTCGTTCGATATGCAAGGAGCAGTTTTCTCTCCTCGACGACACCGTCGTCGTCATTCCCCCTCCCTCTCCCCCCTTCCCCCGTTGTCGTTCCTGCGCACGTACTCTCGGCCCACGTGCGAAACGTACGTATCTACGATACGTCGTACTTGGGTGTCGCGCCTGTCCGCACGTGTATACCTACGCACCGTATCCCATAGGGGACACGTATGCACGCACGCACGAACGCACAGACGCGACGCACACGCACGTATACCGTCGACACGTAGGTGTTTACAGCAACGACAGCAGCAACAGGTTCGAGCATCGAGTGGGCGCCGCTCTTTGCTAACGGCTACGTTTTCCCTCTCCTTCTACTTCCTGCGCCTGTAAGCGGACGATTTAGCTTCAAATCCTCGGAATGCTACCCGAGAGTATATATACCTATACGAACTCGCACATATGTATATCATCGGAGATATATACATATTATATACCGATGCCGCGACTCTTCGTAGCGCGCGCGGTCGAAAATTCTCTTGAAAATCGAGACCACCTGTTGAGAAAAAAATTCACGTAAAAAAAAAAACACATCGTCAGTCGGAGATGATCGTGAGGGATACACACCGACAGACGGATCAGTCGCGAGAGAAATAGCGCGCGAGATCTGTCCCACCATTCATATTCTCGCGGCGATTCAATTGCGTGGCTCCGACGAGATGCGACTCGCCGGGATTAGGTCGCTAAACGTTCAGCCGCTTTCTGGAGCAATTTAAGCGCTAATTCGTTCGGGGAATTTAATGGAGCGAGTAACGTAATCTTAAAAACCTCCCCGGGGGGGGGGGAGGGAGTTTAATAGGCGAGTGACTCGTCGACTTTATGCTTAAGTCGATACGAGGGGAAGAATTTGAGAGATGTGCTGCTCCTACTTGAGCGTAGGAAAATAGAAAAGTAAAAGGATGCGATCGCATCGACGCTTCAGTTCGTGTGATTTGTATATTTGTATCGTGTGATAAAATATCGCCTTTCGTTTAAACCGAACGTGCCGAAACATTAAATCAATTACTATATTCGTACGTCGGTCAGCCAGTCGTTCAACATATTTGTACCCAGTGTGGCTACGTAACAGTTACGTAATACATATATACATATATATATATATATAATGAATTAGGAAATAGAAAACTCTGCATATATATACTTGTAATATATACTTTAGGTTACATAATTTAGAAATTGCGATTGATAAACAAATGGAAGTTGGCGTGGAGGAGTGGCTTACCCCGACTTGATATAGCACCCTGGGCGGCCTGAGCGGCCTGGGCGGCTCCTCGTGCGTTAGCCTGTGCTTCCGGTTACGATTGAGTAGATCGATCTCAATCGTTGTGTCGTCGAATTCCTGGAGCTCGGCGTGGTACTTGCTCTCGTCGAAGAAGAAATACTCCTTGACGTACTCGTCGTGCTCGACTCGCAGCGGCAGATCGAACACCTCGCATCTGCTCCGTCGGACGACCCCGACGATCGCCAGTAGGGTGTACAGCAGGTGCCGTATTAATTTGCCGGTCATCGTGTCGCAGTGTAAGGATAAGCACGGCGAAGTTCTTCCCGATAAAGAATCCCGGTCGAGAGAATCGGCGGTTGCCTGTTTGTGTGTGTCTCTCTCTTTCTCTCTCTCTCTCCGGAGGGAACGTTTGCTGCGTTAGGTGTTTTACTCCACGGTGGGGGGGATGCGATAAAAAGAATGGAAGGGGGGGTTTCGATACGTTCACCTTCTTATTTGCGCGACAAGGCGTTCAGAACGAGCGGGAGGAGGAATACTCAGGGAGTACTCATAGCAGAAATACAACGCGGATCGAGAAGAACTCGGAGGCTCGCTTGATCGTCCGCTACTGCTACTTGAAGTCCATCTTCGTGAATATTACAAACGCGAGTCTTCTCATTGATCGATCGTCGATGACGAAAAGGCTTTGCGATGATCTTCGTCCCGCGGATGTGATCGATCGACAACGTACTTTTTTTCGATTCCACAGGTCCCGACGATATCTCGCACGAAATCCAATTCGTTTACCGTACGGTTAAGCCTCTTTCTCGAATTTAAGATCTTACGATCTTTTTTTTTTCCTTCAGTCGCGAAAGCCAGAAACGTCACGTGTCTCTGTTTACCACGATCCCCGATCTCCTTTTATCTCCCTTTTCTCGCGATTCTAGAGATGCGAAAGAGCGATCCTGATCGGCCGATCTTGGAGGAAGGAGGTGGGGAAGGGGACGGGAGGGAACGGGGCCTCCGGGGCGTTCGATAGAGCGTATCGCACTCGCGCACTCTCACCGAGTCGCCGATCGTCCCTCGAAAAATCTTGTGTCCGTCCGTGCTCGTTGGATCAATCGTCTCTCCGTGCGGTACTCCTTTTTTGCGATTCCTGTACGAGAGGCTCTTTTCCTCTTGAGAAATGGAGCGCGATATCGTTGAGACTGAGAGAAGAAGCAGAACGTCCCGAGACGAGAGATCGGCCTATGCGAAGGTATGCCGTCCGCTCGACTGGACTCTTAAAAGCCAGAAGTAAAGCATGAATGGATGCCCCCACCCCTTTTCCTTCGTCCTTCTCGTCTCTCCCCCCCGCGCTACCTCCTCCCCGCGCATCGCCCCCTCCTCTTTCTCGTCTCATTCTTGACTGCTCCTACTGCTCCCCCCTCTGTCCCTTGCTCTTACGTCATCCCCACTACTACTCTCTATCCGGGGCCTCTCTTTCTCTCTCTCTCTCTCTCTCTCTCTCTCTCTCTCTCTCTCTCTCTATCTCTATCTCTCCGCACCGAACGTTTTCATCGTCGCCGTTTTTTCTCGGGACTCGTCGCCGTTTGCCGTTTGTCCTTGTATCGCATCCTCTCTTCCACGGGCGCTCTCCGTACGAAGCGCGCGCGTTGCTCTCCGCTCTCCCCGGGAGCGTATTAACGAGTGTTTTACTCTTTCTCCGGAGGTCGGCCCGTTTGCTTTCGCGCGCGCGGTCTGTTTTGTCATTATCCGCTGTTTTCTGCACATTCTGTATATTCCACGATCCTTTTCTCTCTTCCCTCGCTTTTACCAGCGAGCCAGTTTTTCGCCGACAATTTCCCTCTTCTCTGCCTCTGCGTCTTCCGATCGTATCTGAATCCGTTCGCCTCGTTTCTCGCGCAATTCCGAATCTCGTTTGACATCTCGTACCTTTTTCTTCTCCCTTTTTCTTTATCCTCTTTTTTTCTCTTTTTTTTCCTCTGCGGCTGTCTCTCCTCATTCGAGTAGAGATACAGTATTACGTTTTATCTTTTCTAATCAGGACATTTCTGATTACTCTCTTTATTTTTATTAAAAGTAGTCGTTTGTTTTTAGCGAACTTCTCAAAATTCATTCTTTTAAATATTTCATAAACGTCTCGTACCTATATTTGTTGATAAGTCATTAACTGTCAGAACAATGAATGCTTCAAGCTACTTCGAAAATTAATCACTTACCTGATTCTCACGTCCAATTATTCGCGAGCATATTTTTAAGATGAAACCGTACGAAAATATCATGTAAAGAGCGCTGTCGCGCGTGTAACGAGCTTTCAACTCGGAGATGTTTATTATTATTAGGAATGCAAGGGTACCGTAAGAGAGGAATGCCGCGAAGAAATGCTAGAGCGGTGCAGAGGCAACCGCGCCGCCGCGTTTCACTTACCGTTCGCGCTGAGACATCAACAATTGATGGCATTGATTGTTCTTGTTGCAGGGAAATTGTACGCTGTGTTCGGCAAGAGGCAAGGCCGTATCGTATCCACGGAAAGTGCACACGGCTTCGGTGGACAATTCAGAGTATTGGCCACCCTACCGGTTCTGGAGAGCTTCCATCTCGCAAGAGAACTGTGGACGCAAACGTCCGGATTGGCTAGTCCGCAACTAGTTTTTAGTCATTGGGAGGTGAGCGCATTTTCTAGTGAATTAAAGTGTTCATAAACTTTGTGACTTATGCTTAGAAATTTACAAGATAATAATGATAAAATGATTAAAACTTGATCAACGTTTTTTTATTTTTATCTTTAATAAATTAATGAAAGGTTTTTAAAAGATACGATTAAATTTTCGAGTTTGCAATCCATGGCGATTCCGAAGAAGGGATTCCTTCCCTTTTTTAAATATACATTATTATTATTATTAATTGCTTGCACGAACTTTTGAAATTGTGATTGAAACTCGTACGTTTCTGCGTTGCAGATAATCGAACAGGATCCTTACTGGGTGCCATCCACGGAGGAGGAATACCTCCATTTCGGTGAGAAGGCGGACAGCGATAATCGAGCCAAGTGCTACATGGACGCGGTTCGTCGAAGGAAAGGCCTCCCCGTGGACTCCCAATTAGTTATGCACGGCGAAAAGCAACGCACCCTTTCGAAAAACAAGTGATGCGAATCCTTCAAAAAGCTCCGAGTTTCCTCATAGAAGCTCGATAATACGTCCATTAAATCTGTGAAGTTGTAATTAATGCAAACATAGAATGTTTGTCCCCGCATTACATGTTACGTAACAAGATTAAATATTAATTGACTGATCAATATTTAATTTTGTTAATGAATAATATTAAACATATTAAATTGAAAATGTCTTCTTTATCTGATCATATATTTTAAATAGTTTTTTTTAAGTCATTCGATTAAATATTATTTCTACGTATGTTATTAACAATAGCATATGTTTACGATATATTTTACGTACAGGAGAAAAAAATTACATACAAATAGAAACATATATGATTTAATTTAACTTGATTGTATTTTATTGAACAAAAAAATACATAAACTATGTAGAAAAGAAGACATAACATATGATGCTATTAGGATATTTACATTAAATAAATGTATTACTTGAAAATAAATGTACATATGTAAACATCTTTGTTAAAACAATATGACGAATGTATCGTTGAAATTTGCAAAGCACTTTACAAAAGGTTCTCGATTAATTTGTAAGCTCCTTACTCCGTACGGTAAACTATTACGCCTAATCGTCCGTAAATACGATCCTCTTGCCCTGAAATCCTTTGCTCATAATTTCCTGCTCTTTTTTCTTAGCCATCCAAGAAGGATGCAAGCCGGCGGTGTCGTCTTTTTTATTGACAACTGCATTCGCGTTCGCGTTACTCTTGCTTGCGCTCTTGTTAAACTTATTGGGTGTCATTTTCTTGGACTTCGCGGAGAAAGACTGTTTGCCCGGATGTTTGTTATTGACGTTTGTGTCGTTTTTGCGATTTGCATTTTGCTTTTTCGTCCGATCGTTGAATTGGAAAGTTTTACCTCGCGTATCGTATCTGCGAGGTTTTGTGCACGACGTCGAGGCGCTGTTTCCTTGATAGTTCTGACCGTCCGTCGTGATGAAGAAGTCGTCAACCGTCTTTACTTGCTCGGTCGCGGTGCCCGCGGGATGTTGACTTTCGACCGACGTCTGCGCGTCCTGATTAGCTTCTTGCTCCACCAACAGCTCGACGAACCTCTTCACCGTGGCCTCTTTCGTGACGCCAGATGGTTTAATTACACTTGACTGCTTATTCGCGACTGTAGCCTCTGACCCAACATCGTCTTTCTCTAGTTTCAACAATTTTTGCTTTTCCAAGGACGTGCTATCTCCGTCCAGTGCCTTTTTGCGCTTGCGTGAGTTACTTTTCACTTCGGATAACTCGCTGTTGGATCCTTCCTCATCTTTGGAGTTGTGCTGTTCGACGTTGTTTTTATCCAGGACAACTTTTTGTTTCTTCGAACCTTTACTCTGAGAATTGTTCTCTTTAGATTTCTTAGTTTTCGCAGCGTCCTTGTCTTTCAACTTGGCGGCCTTTTTCTTCTCCGTCAGATGCTTCTTGCAGTCGGGGAACCTCTCCTTAAACTGCGTCAGTCTTCTACACAGAGTTTTATGATATGCCACCCTCGCCATTATGCGAACGCTACTACTTGACGATGGATCCTGTAATATTTCGATCAGGCCTTTCTCATTTAAAATACCGAATCTTGAAATCTCGTCGTCCTTAATTGTCTTCAGCGCGTAAACCTCGGCGATCAGTTTGTCGGCTTTCTTGTTACACTTCTCCCATTGCGCGGGGTTTCCATATCTGTCCCGCAAGAGCTTAGCCTCCTTGATAAGCTTATTTATTACACAGACTCGTGCCTGACGAACTGCGTGTCGCAAAAGGATGAACTGAAAATGAATATATATATATGAATGGTATAAATATCGTTTTCATAACAAAAATAAATGTAAACAGATCGCACGTGTTTCATTAGTGTTAGATAAATAAATGTATATTTTACCTCGTTATTCATTTCGGATTTTTCCATTGTAGATTAAAAAACCTCTTTTCATGCGTAAATCACTTAACGATCGTACGAATAGACGCACAAATAAATTTTCTTTCTCCTCTTATAGCTTTGGCAACTTCGTAAGGAGTCGTCTTCTAGAAAGCGTAAACAAGCCTGAGAGCAGAGAAGGATCCAAGAAAGGACACGACGACCTTTTAGCTGTAACGCTAAAATGCCCTCGTGCACTAACGCCCTCTGAAGAAGTGGATCCAAATTACATAGCAAATCCACTTTTCTGTATAATTTGTGATGTGTGTCCGTACTAAATCCACTTTTCGAG
>NW_012026839.1:423408-423835 GCF_000956235.1 Wasmannia auropunctata | reverse complement strand
ATCTGAAGCTTGCATTTTGAAATCAATGCTTTGGATTGGCTGTCGCAACAAGCTTGCGATCGGCTTGCAACTAATGTAGAACCGGCTTAAGGCACCCTCGTGAAGTTAGCCCGCAAGATGAAAATTTCTGAACGATCAATAGCTCAAAATAATGCTCCTGATTTGCTCCGTCCATATTGATAAATATAAAAAATTGCTCCCTTTTAGTTTTTTTAAAAAATCCAAAAAACGATTTTTTACGAAAAATGTTCATAACTTTTGATCTAATTAATATTTTTGATCAAATAAGGTCTCAGAATTTTGCTCCAAATTTGCTCTGTTCGGAGCAATAAATGTTATCAATTGGTTTTTAATAGTTTCTTTTGTAAATTAAAAAAAATGTTCTTGTGATAAATCTAGGGACTTTTCGTCGAAAAACGTCATAACT
>NW_012026839.1:420753-423388 GCF_000956235.1 Wasmannia auropunctata | reverse complement strand
TGATGCGCGTGCGCGCTTAATAAAAGCCCCTAGATTTTGGACAAAAATATTGTTTTTTCTATTTAAACAAAAATGCAAAGGTGCATTTTATGAAATTGATTTATTCGAATGGAGCAAACCGGGAGCATTATTTTGAGACCTTATTTATTGCAAAATATCACTTTGGCAAAAAGTTATGACGTTTTTCGACAAAAAGTCCCTAGATTTATCACAAAAACGTTTCTTTTAAATTACAAAAGAAACTATTAAAATCCAATTGATAACATTTATTGCTTCGAACGGAGCAAATTTGGAGCAAAATTTTGAGACCTCATTTGTTCAAAAATATCAATTAGATCATAAGTTATGGACGTTTTTCGTAAAAAATCGTTTTTTGGATTTTTTAAAAAAGGGGAGCAATTTTTTATCAATATGAACGGAGCAAATCGGGAGCATTATTTTGAGCTATTGATCGTTCAGAAATTTTCATCTTACGGGCTAACTTCACGAGGGTATTCACAAATGCCAAAGGGAACGGCTTTGCTGACAATCGTATGAGCGCTTAAGAGGATACTTAAGCCGTCTGTTTTATCGACAAAAATACCATATTTGTTGGTTACTAATTACTTCGTATTAATCGCATAGAATAAAATTTCCTTTTCTACGATTAAAACCAAGGTATAGAGGAGCCAGCTAAGAATGCGTGAGCACATAAAAAGAGACAGAAAACGAGTCGCCCATCTGCATCCTTGTTCAATTGCGCATGCGAGAAAAAGATAAAAGATGGATGTACCCTTCGCTCTTCCATTTTCTTTCTCTTTCTATCAGCTCACGGTTCCAGTCAAAGGCGTCGCCAGGTCTCCCCTACTCTATGTATATAAACTCTTTGATTAAAACACACATGCTAATGTATCTGGCTCTGGTGCATTTTGTACCAAAACGGGAAAAAATGAAATAATTACAGATTTCGTTATCCATTTTAACCTCAACATGGCGACTAATGCTATCAATTTACCAAAACGTTTACTTCGTGGAAAAGTTAGGCAGGTTATATGCTCGAAATGAAGGCAGAGCCAGATGTACAATAAAGAAATGAGTATATGTGAGTTGTTAGAATTAAGTATAGAAGCCTAAATAAAGATATATTGGTAACCGACAAATTTGTGTATATGTATGCGTGAGATATATTGATGTGGTAATAAACATAACACATCACTACACACTACTACATCAATATCGCACGCATACATACTCACAAATTGTCGGTAAAACAGTGGATTTTTGGAGTTTGATCTAGGGTTTAGGATCCTTTTAAATTTCAAAAGGAACGCAGAAAATAGCGCTTATAAGCGTGAGCGCTTACAGCGCATGAGCGTGCAAAAGGAACCCACCCAAAATATATAATGATAGAGAATTTTCTTGTCGAAACTCTATTCTGCTCTAGATATTCGTGCATCACGACTGTTGGGCTGATTTGAACAGAAAATGAAAGTGTGATCGTTTGTTGGCAAAATTTTTGTTCTGACTTTTTAAAAAGTACTCATTGTGTTTGATTTTATGTATTCGCAATTTCATTATAATTATACAAATAATGCACAATATGAGATTTTTTTATTTTAAATTTAAACTGATATTACGAAGTTACGTAGTTTGCGTTTGCTTCAAGAGATGTCTCTATAGTCTCTTTTTAATTTTTAACGAGCATTGTGTAAATGAAAATAATAAAATTGAATAACCATTATGTGATCTATAGAGACAAAAAAGGAAAAATTTTGAAGTCAAAATAGAGATATTTTTTGTTTCTTTTATGTGAACAAAAAAAAACTTTGGTAAATGGCGCTTAAAAATAACACGTTTTGGATCAGATCTTGTTATTATTTGTTCCCCTTTATTACGTCAGTTTTATCAAAAGGATTTCGTAATTGTCTTAACATTAATTATAATATATTAAAATATTTCATATGATTAAATCTATATATGCTCATATATATGTCCGTATTGTAATGTTATCAACCATCGGCGATGTCAAGATTCTGTGATTATTCAGGCTCACTTGATAAATTGCGCGCGCGATATATTGTATGTATACATACATACATACGTGCAGTCAATGTGATTTAATATTATATAGTTAAATGTATACGTAATTTTTTTGATATTTTGATATCCTTAGTTGATTTGTCAACAATTTTATACATATTTTATATCTAATTGTTAATAGATAAAAAAGAAAAAGAAATCTTGAAGAATTTTAATTAGAATTATTAAATAAAACCTTTAAAAGATGTCTTTAAAAAAAAAACATCTTTTACATGTGTGTGTTTAGGCTGCTTCGTTGCGGATTCCGTGTAACATTTCGTCGACGACGCTCGTACGGTCGATAGTACGAGCAGTCACGGTCCCCGTTATGCATTGTGAAAGGTAGAGGCTGCAGGCTTTATTAGCAACGCACTGCCCAACCGGATGATTACACAACAATTACTAATACTCTTATATATATAAAATTATTTACATGCGATGTTTGACGTATGTAACTGTACCCCGAATAATTTAATACGAACGAAACTCGAGAGACTCTATAAGAGTCGCAACCCTTGATTTTAGAAACAAATATTTTTCTTATGTATTTTCGCTAAAAAATTCAAAGTTTCTATTA
>NW_012026839.1:419617-420733 GCF_000956235.1 Wasmannia auropunctata | reverse complement strand
ACACACATGCTAATGTATCTGGCTCTGGTGCATTTTGTACCAAAAACGGGAAAAAATGAAATAATTACAGATTTCGTTATCCATTTTAACCTCAACATGGCGACTAATGCTATCAATTTACCAAAACGTTTACTTCGTGGAAAAGTTAGGCAGGTTATATGCTCGAAATGAAGGCAGAGCCAGATGTACAATAAAGAAATGAGTATATGTGAGTCGTTAGAATTAAGTATAGAAGCCTAAATAAAGATATATTGGTAACCGACAAATTTGTGTATATGTATGCGTGAGATATATTGATGTGGTAATAAACATGACACATCACTACACACTACTACATCAATATCGCACGCATACATACTCACAAATTGTCGGTAAAACAGCGGATTTTTGGAGTTTGATCTAGGGTTTAGGATCCTCTTAACGCTCGCGAGTATCCTGGAGCACGAGGAATAAAATCCCGGACTGTTATTGGGTGTTCCACGCCACTCGTAAGTTAAACTCGTAAGTAAGCAATCGAACCAAGCCCGTGTTACGTGATTAACTTGACAAATACGTTACCCCGCGACTGTCGTACGGTCGTGCCGGTTACACGCAGATCCGCGAAAGCATTTCTGTCAATTTTTCTATTTTGTATTTTTTTTGTAAATATAGTGTAAATAATAAACTTTTTTGTTGTGCCGTAGACGCGAATTGATTGTACTTCCAGTCTGATTTTCCTGCACCCGACATCCCGTCGTATTCCAGCCGCAACGCGAATAATATTTGTCGAAAAAACATATTCGAAATAACACAGGAATTTTTCTTATTATTTCATCGTTTTATTTTACAGGTAATTATGAAGACGTATGCAGTCTATTTCTCGGAGTCAGTATTATAAACGTGATCAAAATATGATATTGTTTAATTATACGAATAAATATCCCTGGCGGAAAAAATTTTGAATAACTACAAAAAACTACAAAAATTGAAATTTTGTAGAAATTTTTATTATTTCGTATAAATTTGTATATTTTTGTAAAAATATTTATTTTAAGGTAGAAACATCTATGCAAAAATACCACAAATTACAATTTTCTAAAATCAAGAAAATGATAAAAGTAATATTTCATGAAAATA
>NW_012026839.1:398119-419597 GCF_000956235.1 Wasmannia auropunctata | reverse complement strand
TATTTTATTTATTCTGTTCGTGTTTCTGCAATAACGCGAGCATGTAAAAGCGACATTAGATACGGTGAAATCTCTTTACGAAATTCGCTAGCTCGGTCGATCGATCTTGCGAGATCGCGTTAGAAATTTGATTACGAGGCGATCTAGCTGTGGCAGGACGCTGTATAAAAATGGCTTCCGGGTTTCGTTACCGAAATTCACCGCCGACTGACGCGAAGCGAAACGTGGGAAGATATTATGTTTCATCATAAGAGAGAGACAACGGTTTTTATATTCAGTTACAATGCCAACAGGATCGAATGATTATGGTTATTTATTAATAATTAATGTTAAATAAAAAAGAAAGATGATTTTAAAGAGACTCAAAAATTTTGAATCTCTAGTAAAAAAAGTGTCAATTTTCAGAGAATACGATTTACCTTATCTTTTTATCGAGAGATGAATTTTGCAGTAATATTATATTTCTTTATCAAGAAAAGTATTTTAATCGCGTTGCGTTTTGAAATCATTTTAGCGAAACGTTAAATATAAAAAATGTTACGCGTTATGCGTAAAAGCATAATAATTACTTTACTTTCACGATTCTCTATATCACTTACTGCAAAAAGCGTCTCTTTTGTCTCGTCCCGCGGTGGCGATTCGCGAACGCGAACGTTCGCGGAGATGCAAAGCGAAACGATAACGAGATCCGAGACTCCGGACCAGAGTTACGTAAAGTCGCGGCGGAAAGAAGACGAAGAAGAAGCTCGAGGATTTCTTTTTACCTCGTATCCGACATCGCGAACCGCGCCATACTTTCACTTTCGTAATTAACGTGGACGGCTCCGCGCGGCGCGGCGCGGCGACGCGACGGTTCGTACGCGCTCTTGATTTGCGAGTCGGGTATCCTCCACGGACCGGAGGAGACTAGAAAAAAAGAATAAGAAAAAAAAGAAGGAAATTCGAGAAGAGGCGGTGATTCGAAGCGTCACACTTGACGAATCCTCCGACGATTTCCACCAATGTCGCGATAATCGCGGTTACGAGCCGGTTCGCTTGTATGTACCGTGTTACGTTTCGAGCGCGCATGCAATTCCTGTAACGGCGGCGGCCCCTGGGTTCCCTACCTATAATGCTCGTCCCGGCTTGGATAACATATAATAACGGCTGTGATACAAGGCGGTGCATAGTCGATTTCACTTTCGGTCGAGACTTGCGACCGAGCGCAGCCGCGCCGCCTTCACCGTCGCTGCATCTCTTTCTCTCGGTTCTCGTGTCACCTCTCCCATTCTCCGGCGCGCTTTGTCTTTCTCTGCATTGAACGGTGCGAGTTTGCCTTGTCCTCGTCCTCGGACTCTGTCAAAGCCTCGCCCCAGATTTTATCGGCATCGCCAGATAAGATTTATCGCGCTCCGAGATGATTTCAATGAGAGAAAGAGAGAGAGAAAGAGAGAACTGCGGAATCTTAATCACATCATTGTGCGAATTTATACGTGACGCTCGAAGAATCTTCTTTGTCTTCTTTGTCCCGCATAGAAGCGATTGCAAAATATGTTCGATATCTCGAGGAGTACTTACGTTTGGTTCGAATATAGACACACACGATATGCGATGTCGGTAAATTTCTTAACTTACGAATTTGCACGCGTATCGCATATTCGCAGCGCGTGCTTCCTGTCTAAATACTCGCGCGTCATCAAGAGACACGGTGGCTTACAATGGAACGTTTTATATTGCAAAAGTGATATCAAGGAGCTAACGTTACTAGTCGAAATATCATGTTTGAAATAGGTATTCTAGAGGTGATCAAATCTTGGGATCCTACAGATTCTGTATCTGACAAGCTGAAACATATTTGGCCATTTTAACATATATAGACACCAAAATGTCTTGAAAACAATGTATTTTTGAAAAAAATGTTTCAAATAAAGTTGTAGGATTCGAAGGGGACTATTAAATCGATGTACTTAGATTTTGGGTCCAGGACCCACTTTCGGCCCAATAAAACCCAGGTTGAGTTGTTCGATGGAAATGGTTATGTTTTACTGTAGATTCGTATTTTATGGAAAAAAATAAGGAAAATCTGTTCTTGATAATTTTTTGCTAAACCTCCTCCAACAGGTGTAAAACAACACTCAAAAGTTCTTATTTTGAAATCTACTACGGCCAATGGTGACAATATTTCAGGATAATTCGGTCAATGAATACTATAGGGACGATCCAGCTAATAAAGACAAGATTTCAATTATCAGGAATAGATTTTCTTTAAAACAATGGAAAATTTTAAGCCATATTTATTGGATCAATATACATTTTAGTTAATTAATAAAACATAGAAACGTAGAATTTCATCGTGCACAATTGTAGACATTTACACACTTATAAAAACTAAATCGCGGGGTTTTGGCACATTTCGCTATTATAAAAATTTTGATACATATTTACGGTGTATATTTGTTATCTGTCTTGCATTGCAGTGGAAGTCCCTTGCAGGAATTCACGGGATTATGCGCTTAATAATATCTCAGATCGTGTCATCGTTGTCCAAATAACAGTCAAGAGGAAGATTTTCTTTATTTTTTTCTATAGAATACGAACCTAAAACATAAGCATTTCCATCGAAAAAATCAACTTGGGCTTTACCTATTGGGCCCAAAGTGGGTCCTGGTTCCAAAATCTAAGTAGAGCATTTGATGGTTTCTTTCGAACCCTACAACTTTTATTTAAAATATATTTTTTTAATACATTGTTTTCGAGATATTTTGATGTCTACGTTAAAATGGTCAAATATGTTTTGACATAAGTCGGATACAGAATCCATAGGATCTCAAGATTTGATTATCTAGAATACCTATTTCAAACATGATCTTTCGACTAGTAATGTTAATTTTTATATATCACTTTTGCAATATAAAAAAGTATAAAACGTGCAATATAAAACGTTTCCTTGTCGCTAAAGAGTACGCGCGAGACGGGACCGTGTCTCTTTATGCGAGCGGACGAGTTGCGACACTCGACATTATTGGATCTCATTTAACGGCTGAAACGATCAATTCCTGAGTAGGTTCAATCGATAGCTTAAGATTAAATCATATAGTAAAGTTGTTTTTATTTTTTCTCTGCGTGCCCCACGAGCCGATCGATATTGCGACTCAAAGTTCTGAAGTATCAGAAAATTTTGTTAGCGGCGTCAGTCCCAACTCTTACGGTATTATACATTACAAATTAAAAATGTGCTCGCGGCCAAGGATTCCCAATCGACAAGTATGACGTTGTAGGTGCCATATACCATGGTATAAGTGAGAAAAGCTGATCGAAAGAGTGCAATAATTATTCGCGAGTGTGCCTTGCCACAATAAACCGAGATCTAACTCGTAAAACAAATTGAAAAAACAAATGATCACATCTTCTTTCATGTTCAGAAGCCCGATACTAACAGTGCTCAGTCCGTGCGATTTCTATTCGTGCGTTATGAACTTCGTTTTCCGTGAGAGCTTAAATCGAAAAGTAATTAAGTATAATTGTGCTTTTACGCATAACGCATTACGCGTAACATTTTTTATATTTAACGTTTCGCTAAAGCGCTTTTAAAACGCAACATGATTAAAGTATCTTTTCTTTTGATAAAAAAATATAATATATGTTACTGCAAAATTTATCTCTCTCGATAAAAAGATAAAATAAATCGTGTTCTCTGAAAATTGGTACTTTTGTTTGAGATTCATGGTGTCATTTAAAACCCGTATGACTTCTTTCGGATTAGATCTTAAAAATATTACTAAATAATATGCACATTGGAACAATTGCAATTAGATACCGAGATTACGTAGGTTATTTCCGAATCATGCCTTTCCTTTTGTCTTGGATCATTAACACTGCTATCTGGGGTCTGGGGCTGCCCATTGCTGTCAGGCATAAGAATATCTAATCCTCATTTCTATAGCCGTCGTATTAGCGCAAACCATTTTTCCATTGTTGCAAGTAAACAGAATATTGTATAAAAAAAATAAAAATTTATTTCGATACTAGATGCAGAGACATCTTATTGATATTTAATATCGTTACGAGCAAGGGAAATTCAATAGTGAGCTGTGCGGACCTCGCGTTAAAGCTACGAGTCACGGTCGCAGCAATTAAATCATTGTGGTGCCGCAGAATAGAGATTCCTTTTTAAATCCTGGCGATATCACGATAAGACAGTAGTACCCTTAATTTAGTTTGGCCTATAGTTTCTTCTGTTTCATCTCGCATGTTGTATCGCGAGCGCGGAAGTACTATCGAATCAAACGCAGAGGATTATAATTACATCCATAAAGAATGCAGTTTCATACGGACCGAGTGCAGATCTCGTGCTTGCATATCGCGCGCGATGTTGAAATCAGCGTTGAAATCGGCAAATGAACGATATCTTAATTTACAAGCGTTGTAAGGCAACTCATTGTCAGTATCGTGGATTATTTGCATTCGTTTTCTAATATTGCTTGTTTCAAACAATGATCGAACATTGAATGAACAATCGCTGACTCGCTTCAATTCGCATTATTTAAAAAGTGCTTCCAGAAAAGTAATGAACGCGAAAGAATAAAAAAAATAAAAACGTATATAATATAGTACGAACATATAAGTAGTATTTTTTTTGCGTTTGCTCTGGCGCTCACAGCATCACTTCGTCCTTGTTGTTTATAAAATGTTAAACAAAGAACGAATGATGTTTATAAGCACTTATAAATCGAATGCAGCTATTATTATAAATTATAACTTGTTTCCTTATATTAATCAGTTACATCATTTTAGGACTCGTACAAAACACGCATTCGTAGATATTACATTTAGAATAAGATACAAATCTGTGTATTCGGATTTATTGCTACGAGTTCGTTATACATACGTTTTTGTTCTGTGAATGTTGAACAATCATTGCTTTCATACATATTTCGTTAACAACAGAAAAGATTGATAAACACAAGACCTAAAGCTCTACTAATGTACGAGTGATAAAATTATGTTCGCAGCACGTAATAATCATATGTATCTTCTTTAAAAATGTTAGCCATACGTAAGTATCAAAAACACAGTAGAGTAGTATTATACCAAGATTCAGATCCCTTATAATTTTGTTTCTCTTTACTGTTTCCCAAAATAAAAAGAAAACCGATTTATCGGGAGATTATATTTTCAGTTGTAAGAGGAAAAGAGAAAAAAGGATTACTCACTTTCTTTGTTTATCTCATCGACAGCAGTAGTTTTTCCGAACTGGCCGTGTAATCTAACTAGTGCAACCTACTAAGGATACTTCGGGGAATAATTTTTTGAATATTATTAATTCTATATAGTTTATATCTTGACGATATTTGCACACAATCATAAACCCAATCGAATGTTTTTTTAACTTCACTTCGTTCTTAAATAAATTCAATTTCGCTTCGGTTAGCGTCTTTGTATTGCATTTCCGTTCCAAAATCACGGACCACGTCCATATTGGGCCAATAAGTAGAACGGCGATACAATATGGTATATACAGTTTCTTAACAGCTTTGATTTGTTCTTTGCACAAGCTAGTAAATGTATGCTGTGCTTGAATTCCTCCTATCACACCACCCCATACGGAAGCTACTTTAATTTTTTTGCTGATTGTGAGTATATGCAAAAAAGAAATAAATATGTGTTATCGAGCGTTAGCAATTGTAACACAACAATTGGACATTTCTAAATAATAAACTTGGATATGTATTGTTGCTTGGATTAAACATATATTTATATAGATATATGTAAACGCATATATACATATTACATTTCTTGTATAGTTGAGGCTCACCGTTTTACTGTGGCCGCGACTCGTTGCATTACAAAATAACATAAAACATGTAGACATCTCGTAATTCGAGGTAGATGTTTTATTGTTAACAATTGCGCTAATTATCTGATATTCAGTTGTTTCCCGTATGACATTTTGATGGTAGTTTGAACGATTTTACTCTCACGTTCGGAATTTGTATAGCAAAAACATTACTATCATATTTGGAAGTGAAACTCGAAATTTTTTATTCATAATAATATCACTACTATACAATATTACAGTTTTACAATGTTTTGGTAGTAAAGCCTCTATTTATTCTTAAAAAGAAAGAAGAATTTAATAATCTTACATTATTCAGTGACTTATACATATATAGATGGAAAAATGAAAAAAGTAGGGGAGTATATAGCGTAATTTGGTCAACTTAACGAAAAAAAATTAACAAAAATTAGCAAAAATTAACACGTCTATTCCGCTCTAATGTAATGACAATTTAATGGCATAAACGACAACTGTCTAGTGCGAACTGCTGCAGCGCTCAAAAAATATTGTTGACCATACTACGCTATGACCAAAATACGTTACTTTACCCGCTAATATTAAAATATATAAAATATCTAAAAAAAAGTTTGTCTAAGAACTAGAATAAAATATTTACATACTTGCTACTGTTAACAAGAGCTTTTCATTCATCTGATACTTATTTCATAGTATAGAGAATACAAAAAAATATATACCTTTTAGATCTAGATCGCAAGAGTTTCTTATATACCTATATTTAAAATTCGAGGATCTATTTATAAAGCTATTTATAAAGTAAATAAAGCTGATTAAACTGAATAGAAAAGTCTTTTACGTTTTATGATTTATATGTAATTATTATAATGAGAAATTAATAATACAATTTTAAATAAATGTGACAAAAGATAAATTAATTTATGGGATAAAGTAATATATTAAATGGAGAAATCTTGCCTTTTATGATTGTACTAATTTTTATGCAATTAATTTACATTCATGATTGGAGTATTATTTTCGTTAAAGAGTGAAGCAAATATATGGCAAAATTTTTTGTTTTAAAGAGAATTTTTATTTTTGTATTTTACAATAAAATTGGTAGGAATATTTTATGAAGTATGTTGGTTACTCGACAACGCTTTTCAATGCAGCTACGAAGTGGTATTTCACAATTTGGCATATATTTGATGAACAAAGATAATATAATGATAGATAATAATTTATGTGACAAAAATAATGATATCTCTCGAACATTTGGATAGGAAATCCGCGTCCCAAATGTGCCCGCAGTATGCGTGTAATTTCGTATGTTAGATACTTATAACTTCGTACCTACTTCGAGAAGCACACTGTCATTATTTGGATAATTAAACATACAAACAGAATTGCATATAATTTCGTTTATTAATTAATTTATTATTTAGGAAAACACAGTTCCGAATCAAATTATTATATTCTTTATGTACTTTAGCACTGTATAAGCTTTGATTTAATACCAAGCCATTTCGAACAGGCTGATCCGGTTTCACAACGCGAACGATAGAACTTTTTCCGATGATATGCGAGGTGTTTCATAACGAGCCGCTCAACTTGTATCTCAAAAAACATTTTGAGAATATGTTCCGAGAAATAATTTTATTTAGGTACTTAATTTGTGCTTTGTTCTCTCAGAAGCCACGTGACGTATAAGCTTATGAATTTTACTTTGTTACATCAAATTCTAATTCCTAATTATTGTATTTAGAACGGAACTCGCATTTATACGAAATTCCCTCCCCCTCTCAGCTGTAATTGTCAAAAGTTTTTTATATAACATTCTGTATACAAATATAGAAAAAACAGCGCTAAATCTAATCATTACAACCTGTTGCTAATTATTAATTTAATACATTTTCAATATTCATAAATTAATCAAAATAAGCATAAATCAGCATATATGAATAGATTTAGAAATTTGAAGAATATTTCTTTTTTTTTTTTTAATACGTTTATATCAGCGAATAAGCATAATATCTCGAATTACTATACACACACACACACACACACACACGTGCACACATACGGTATGTATGCATGCGTATACGCGAGATATATAGGTTCACGAAGTTAAAGCAGAAATTAGGAGCGAACCGTGTCCCCTTTCTCTTGCCAAGCCAAGCGTGATATAAAATACTTTCCCTCTCGCGCGCGAGACGGGACAAGAGCGGAGAGCCGAGAGTGCTCGAGAGAGGCGATACTCCGACCGAGAGAGAAAGAGAAAGAAAGAGAGAGAGAGAGAGTGAGAGAGTTGAGGAAGGGAGTAAGAGAGGGAGAGAAGGACAAAGAGGTAGAGAACTGTGCCTCTCGCGAGAACGGAAAACCGGAAAACGATCACCGGTTAAAGGCCCACAGTACGCCGCGGCCGTTTCCCTACCACTCCTTCTCGCGCCTTTTTTTTCTCCCTCTATCTTTTATCCGTCTCCTCGCCTTCCCCCCCCCTCTCGCTTCCCTTTCCGCGCCCGACACCACCCCCGCTATTGTACGCGCCCGGCCCGTATCGCGCGCACGTTGTATTCAGGTGCTTGGCCCCCACCCCTCCCCGCCCCCCTCCGCCGCGCCGCGCGTTTAAATCCGCGTTCGAGAGTCTAAAAATCCCCGGCTGCTTCGCGCGGCGGTACGTGTGTGCCGGTCACGCGAACTGTAAACACGCTTCCGGCTGAGAAGCCTTGCAATCCCGCAATACGTTTCCTCTCGCGCGTATTATTTATTCGCGCGGCCCGCGATGGCGCCGGTCATTCGGATTCGCGCGCGTACGGACCATGTCCCAGATACGCGCAGCGTATCCTGGCTGTAAACAACCGTACAACGTGACGTTGAACCGAATAAATTGCTCGGTTTCGGAGAAGAGAGCGCAAGTGGAATTAAATTCGCTTCATTACGTTTATACACGAGCCAAGAGAATTAATTGATCGTCGAGCGATGGATTATTCACTTGGCATTTCAATGCGAGTCTTCCTAATGTCACGACGCTATAAACTCACGCGTGGTTAATTTCAGCCGACTGAAAATTACAGCCATCCAGCGCTAGGAAAAGTAGACGACGATATATCCTTCTCGGTGGGCGCGAAAGACTCCCGTCGTGTCCGCGCGCCAGGTAAAATCGGAAACTGTCGCGCTTTCCCAATATAAAGCTCGCCCCGGCCGTTCGCATTTCTACACGACGCGGAATCGTATTCGAAAGGAAATCTCTCAATTCGAGGTTATTAGCCGTTTACTTGTTGCGCAACGGCCGTAAGAGCGGCCATCCAACCGTGGATGCAATTCGTGGATAAGCGGACTCGCTCCGTGGAAAGCCGCCGATAATTAAAGTTTCCGCGATGCTGATTCAACGCTCGCGCGCTCGTCCGACGCGGTTACGCGATTCCTCCCCCCCCCCCATTCCCCCTTCCCCACCGACGCGGTAAATCCCCCTTGGATTTTTAACGCTGGTCTACAATCCAACACCTTGGAGCGAGAGAGCAGTAACCGTGTTACTCGACGACGGCGCGAAAGTAAAAGGACGAAATGTCCTATATATCTGTATACGTTGCCGTTTCCTCTCTTCCGCCACACGCGGGTCGGTAAATGACATTGATTGTTTCAAGGTATACGCGGTTTGAGGGAATTAATTACACGTATGTCTTAAGACGAGACGGATGTTCGTAACGCGTCTCTCTTATTATCCATCTTGTAATGTTGTCGTTGTAATTAAACGCGGATCCGAAACACGAAGAATGCTACACACAGACTGGAGTCACGTTCCGCCACGAGAGAATAAGCAACTGTAATTGTAATTTGCATTAAATTATAGGATAAATTTCTATTTATATACCGTATATTTTTTAATGTATATTTTATATTACGTCCGTTTCCTGATTCTTTAAATATCTTTCGTATTGCACACATATATAAAGGTTTAAATAAAATTTATATTTTGTGAATTCTCGTCACGAATTATATTCGTATCATCTGAAGTGAACTTTGCACCAAAGTTCAAATATTTTCGATCAAACATTTTCCAATTATTATTATTATTATTATTGGCTATTACATTGGTATTCTAAAATCTTATTTAAAATAGCTTTATCGCCACGTTTTTAATGCTGAATTAGTGTAAACAACCTCCTGCATAAACAAAGCGTCAGCGGAACAGATGACTCGAAACGCAGCGCGCAGTGACGTAGCATTCGTAGCGTATCCATCGTTCGTCCCGCCGGAGTCGGAATCGAGAGATTCGATATCTCGAACGCGTCTCGAATTTAAATAATCTCAAGTTTAACCTTTCGAAAAATCGCGCACGGGCGACTCTTCGAAAACCGAGCCCCGAGTAATTTTACGGAGTAATTTTTCGCGCGCGGCAAAGAGGACAAATTTAGATATTTGCGTCGAGCTCGTCAACTTTTATAATTTGTTCGATTACACTTGTCAGTTAAGTTTATTAAAACGCTCCATGCGCTCCATCCTCGCTCGGACACTCTCGGACGGCCTTCTCCTGCGCGCGAGCCACAGCCGTGTGTAACGAGTCGTGATCCGCGTTCAAGAGCTCCGGCGCGGCGCGCGGCGCCGAGAGCAGACCGCGCCGCGGGGTCCTTCCCCGGCGGTCCCTCACGTCGGCCGGCGTCGGCCGGCGGCGGCGGCCGGGGCCCGACTTCCCCACTTCCCGCTGTCGACTCTCGCCACCCGCCGACACCGACACGGCCGCCGCCGTCGCCGTCGTTGTGTGTCGCAGTTACACCGAGTCCGTTCGCGCACTCGCACTTAAATTCCGAATCCGCGCCGGCGCGCGTGCCTAAACACCACCTGTACGGCCCTCCTCGTCCGCGGCCCCCGGTCCCCTCACGCGGTTCCCCCCTTCGCGCGAGGGCTCTTCGGATATCGCCATCACCACCACCGCATCGCGCGCGCACGATCCGCGGCGCGTGCCCCGTCCTTCGTGGCGCGAGAGTTTAGTCCGTCGGCGGGGTGTCATTGGGAGAGGAGGATATGCCCATCGTCCGCGTCGCGCCGTTCGAGTCGTTCGCCGCGTCGAGAGACGGAGAGAACGCGCCGCGCGTGTGAACCCTGAGAAAAGATCGCCGTCTCGAGTGACCGGGAGAAAGATCCCAGATACATAATATATATACGTATACATATATTACGGATCTATAGGGATTGCGGAAATCGGCGCGCGAGTTATCGGTGAGTTTAAGCAGTCGCGTTCGAACACACGTTCGTGTGTTCGCGCCCATTTTCTACCCAGTTCGCGTTTCCATCGCGTGCCAAAGGTGCGCGTGCAAGGCGTCCAAAAAATTGGATTCGCCGCAAATTTACGTCGAATTTCAAAACGGAAAGAGCGCGGGAGAGGTGTGGGGGATAACAAGGCGGAAATCCCGCGCGAGGGCGCACTTCCGCGTCCCACGTAACGAGATCGATCGATATCGATACGGAGAAAGTTCGCGCGGCGCGTGTCGCGCACAGTTTAGTTGTGCGTCGCGCCCCGAAATTCGAGAGTCGCGCGCTCGTCGCGTCGTTTCTTCGTGCCGCCAAGAGCGAGGCGAGAGTGAAAAGTATGTGCCTTGCGTGTATCGACAAGTAATTCACGTGCGTGGAAAAGTAAAACGTGTTCTACATTTCCGCGACGTAACGGCGGCGGCGAAGGTTTTCGTCTTCGAAGTCGAGTATCGCGAAAGGTGAGGTTAACGAATTGTCGTCTGAACTGTCGCTGTCGACGAAGACGTAAACTTTTGCTTTCGTAAAGCTCGCCTCGACGCATTCCGCAAAATCCGCTACGAGATGATCGTGCATTGACGGAAAAATAGCGCTTATTAATATCGGTAAAATCGCGAATAAATTAAATTATCGTTCCAATTGAGAAAATCGTCGAGATCTCGCAGTCGCTTCGACGCGCGTGATTTAAAGGTGCCTTTTCATGCTCGACGCTCGATGCTCAATTTTAGCGTCAAAATTACGTGATCATAGTTGGCCTGCACGAAAAGCGGCAACAACAAGTTTAATGTCAATCGTATCATTCGTATCTAAAATATTCAGAACAAAACAACAACAGCCTTTGACGCTGAAGCTGAGAAAATCCAGCTTCTTTTTTTTTGACGCTGTCAAAGTCGAAGTTACGTGACTACCAAAAGTCCAACATGTTTTTCTTTACTGCTTACGTCTTGCTGCTTAAGTTTTTCTGTGTACCATGGCCCTAACGCTAAACCGAGCATCTCATCTAAATTTGCACCTTTTTAAGGTTGGACTTTCGAAGCCGACTCGATCGCGATCAAATGCAACGTGGTGCGCGTGCACACGCACGCGTAGCACCCGGGCGGGCGTAAACGGCGCACCAAGTGCGCTAAACTCTTCCCTCGCGCGGCTTTTCGTCGTAAAAGGCCCGCGCGCGCGCGACTCTTTATTTCTGGCCGCGACCGACCGCGCCGCGTCGCGGTTTTGCGTAACCGGGAGGACGAGTTTTTTTAAACGACCGTTCCTCTTCTTTCCTTCTCTTTCCTTTCTTTTTCTTTTCTTCTTTTTTTTTCTTTCCCACCTCGCTTAATCGAGTTCCGTGCGCGTCTCGCCGTTCCCAGGTCGTCCGACCGGTGGACGGACGCGGAGATAAAAAGGTCAAATTTTCTCCGATTCTTTGCATTCTGACACCGGGGTGTCACCGACGAACAATAAACACTCGTTCTTTTTTTATCTAACAATTCTACTTGCAATTTTCCGTCTTTTCGGGAGAAAAGTATTGCCCGACAAAGTTGCCAATGCAAAATTGAGTCAGTCTTTTATCTCAGCGTTATTTTTTCGTTTTTCCCCGGAGTGAAGGGTGCAAAGGATCAAATCTCACAATATTCGACGTTGGTGACGTCCCGTCGACGATTTTTTTGATATTCGCTCGCGGAGATCGCGACGCACGAAAACAAGCCGTATCTTTCTTTCTCTCGCCCTCCCTCTTCCTATCTCTCTCTCTCTCTCTCTCTCTCTCTTTCTTTTTCCCTCCTGATACCTGTGTGTTGGTGTGCAGTGATCATACGGGGAATTGATGCATACGGAATCACGCGGAAGCGAGAAAACGGCTGCTGGAAATCGCGCGCGGAGTGAGGAGACACGTAACACCGACCCGTCGAATTCTCAGCTTCCCTCGGTTCCTCGCCGCGGGACCGATCGGCGTGCGTTGTGCATTGTGCACGTGTGAGGAGGGCGATCTCTACGCGGACCCACCTTCCCTCTCCGCCCCCCGTCGTCGTCGTCGTCGTCGTCGTCGTCGTCCCGCGTTCGTCATGCTGAAGATCTCGCCGGCCGCAGCGATGGAAACATGAGGGCCGCGACAGATCGCACATCCGATCGACGTAGCTCCACTCCTACCGACCATAAATGACGTAAGTATACCCTTCATTTCGCCACGGCACGTCGCGCACGTGGGCCCGAATTCGCGGCACGATCGGGGACCGTCTATTTCCAAATCGTCTTGCACCAAATTTATATTTCGCAAAAATCGAGATTACGAGATTGCAAAAAACGACACCGAACTTTTGTGCAATCCTCTTCAAAAGTACGCAGGTTCGAAGACGATTTCGAAAGGCCTCTACGATTAGCGGCCGACAATTTTAATTGAGATAAAATGCAAAACAGAGACTTTTTTGTCGCACCGAATTATTCTCGTATATCTCCTTTTAGCGAATCTGGGGGAAAAAAACTGTTTGACGAGACTGATATTATTCTTAAATTGCAACCGCAACATTATTGGTGCGTAGAAAAAAGCGATCGGCTATGATTACGAGCAGTTTTCGACGAAAGAACTTTTATTATCTCGAGACTTTAATTAATGGACTTCTTTGCGCTTTTTGCACGATTTATTTCACCGTCATTTGTTAAATGTGCTCAACAATGACAAGGCTAGTGTCGCAATCATCGCGACACGCGCTGATCTTATTTATAGCAGAGGTCACTTTTTAAGATCGAGATTTCAGCATTTTTTTATCCTGAGTCCGCTACGCGCGATTTCCACACGTAATACCCGAATAAGTCTAAAGTGCTCTATAATCCGTAGAGGAGATACTCTAATCTAGTCTAACTAGCGCACCATTTACGTAATTGGTATCGCGTGGACAGTCCGAATAAACGCCTAATTAAAAGTCACGTGAAATTGTACGATCAGGCCTAAAGAAGCTAATAGATAGCATTCCCGGCGACACGTTGTGAAACCAACGTCGATGAAGAATGCAGCGAGGAATGTCACTTATCGCCTCCGCTTGTTCGGTCTTGCGTTAATTCAAAAGATGCGCAAGCCTACTAACTACTATTTTTTATTTTCAATAATATCTACTATTATTTATTTTCAATAACATTACGGAAAGAACGATTTTGTTGAAAGGTCTAAAAATTTTGCTGAATACTGATCTGAAAAGTAATTCTTGAATCATCAAAAAATTTTGTTGGAATGTTAAAAATGATATAAGCATGACTATGAAACGATTTTGATATTCTAGCAATTATTTTCCCATCAAATTATTTCGGTTATTGAACAAAAATTATTTTCAGATCTGGATTCAGCAAAATTGTTCTTTCCGTGTATTGTTCGTATAGCGTTGCATGCCTTCGTTGTTCTCTATTACCGCTCTTGTTGACTGAGAGGCTGAGAGAGTAACCTAACGACCTCTCCGATCGATCTATCTAACTTCGATTACCTGACTTTCTACGTCGCCGGTGCAAGTATATCGTCGAAAACCTCGCGTACCTGTACGTACCTTCGCTGCCTTCGCGCAGCACGTGGCAGCACGATTGTTTGCCAAACGATAATCGTGCGCATCGAACGTTTCGGGAAGGAGAACGTTCCCGTTTCGGAGAGAAGGTATATAGATCCGGCTGTGCTGCACGCGTACTTAGCGTCGAAAGTGAGATCTAATCACTCTCGTTTCTTCCCACCAGACACACACACGCGCGCACACACACACACACATACACACACGCACGTACACGCACACGCACACACACACACACGAGTCTCCCCGCGACCGCGAAAACCTGGGAGGCGTCCTCCCGGCGATCGTGCGAGTTCGCATTCTTGATTTCTTTTTTTTTTATTCCGAGGAGGAAGCGGAATTTCTCATTGTCCAACCACGCGCGGATCAACGAACGTTTCGTCTCTTACAACAATCTCGCGTAATTAATGATTTCGCGCTTACGTCAACGCCATGGGATTTAATCGCTCTGATTAATTTACGGAAGGAGGCGCGCATCGCTTTGCCATTTTCACGAGCATTGCCAAGCTACAGGTTACGTCGTCGGCAACGCGATCGCGAGTAACGCAAGAGAGCGGATACAAAAAGAGAAAAGTGGCAGGCTTGCGCGCGCGTAAAAGCAGGACGGAATAAAACTTTCGTTTTCAATATATTTGCGATATCGTACATATGCTCGTATATGCACTAACCGAAACCGGCGAGAATCGTATCGCGTTGTATAACGTTAGGTATACACGCTTATATGGCTCCGTACTAGAGCTGGTGATTTGCTTCGAAGGCTTCGACATTTGAATTTCGAATTCTTCCAAAGTTTCGAAGTTTAAAATCAAATTTTTAATGTATTCAAAACTTCGAAGTTAACGAAAAATACATTAAAGACTTGAATTTTCTTAGTTGGATTGTTTTATGGATCATTATCTTTCTTTATTTACACATGTAGTAGGTAGTAGTTGGTATGCGGGTGGTCCTACGAGAGGCCCAGCGTCACATAGTTCTATAAAGTTGTAAGTCCCACTTTATTAGAGAGGTTCCAATGGCAGTTTCCCCTTGCCGCCCGACATTGAGCTTCCGTTCGCCCTCGTGCCAGACATCAGTCTTTCTCAGTTCTGTGTCAGACACTAAGCTTTGTTCAGCTCCTGCGCTAAACACTGGTCGTTCTACATTTAGAACTTAGCACTAGACATCAGGCCCCGTGTTTTTTTTTAGTCCCGTGTCGAACACCAGATCTATATCACTTGGGACCTGTCTCTACCGGATATGTTCTTATTTCGCAGAAATATTCTTGATGGTTTTGCCTTGTCTTTCCGAGAGGTGGCGATTGCTTTCCAGAGACCGTGCTCCGATTTGCGCCACTAGATGCCGTAGAGCACTGGCAGCGCATTTCAGAGCATCGTAAGTTCTGGATGGTTTTGAACCTGAATCCTCGGCATGCTGAATCCTCGGTAAGCTGCCACGCAGCGCCCTGCGCCACGATCGCTCCAGCTTTGAAGTTAATTTTAAACGAATAAATTTATTATTTGCACAAATGTATTTTTCGAAACTTCGAAACTTTAAAGCTTCGAAGATACCTTAAACTTCGAAGCTTCGAAGTTCGAATGTCGAAGCCTTCGAAGCAAAATCACCAGCCCTAATACGAAACCTTAAATTTCGAATGGTCGAAGTTAACGTCGAAGCTTCGAATATTCGAAGTGAGTAAAAAGTAACAGCCCTACTCTGTACGTCGCTATACCGTTGACCTGGGAATTGCTAATTGCTCCAATTAGGTAGCGTACCGCCAAAGAGGTCGAGGAATTCGATCTCATTTGGGAAAGAGAAGGAACGAATCGCCCGGCACCTGCGCGGGGACTGTAAATGTAGCCGCGGAGAAAATGCGGAAAACTACAATCCCAGTGGTAGAAATGTTTAACTTTTTGTCCATAACGATTATACTTTTCAAATAGCCGCGGCGAGTCGAGATTTTTCGTCGTCGCGTTTTATTTATAGCCAACCTGGCCGTTAGACGCTGTTGTGACTCGCCTTACAAGTTTCCCGCGTGTTGCAGCCGGTCGGTCGCGGTCTGTTAAGGTCTCAAAAGTCGGTACAATCAACGGTATGAAAACATTCTTTTATTATTATTAGATATACACTTCTTCCTTTGATTTCCGCAACGTTCGACGATTGAACGCTATTATATAAAAATTAATGAAACCGCGAGCTTTCCATTTAACAACAAAATGGAAGTAGAGCAACATAAAATGCATTTTAATTAATGCGCGCAATGCTCTCTGTTCATATTATAAAATCCGTTTCCTGCATACTTCTATATATACCTTACAGTTTCATTATGTACAAGATATATAGTTACCTATTTAAAGAAAAATAACAAAACCGCGCCCCTTGCTACTTCGATTCGATTTATTCGAGGCAATTTGCCGCAACTACGCGCGAGTTAACTAACTTTTGCATAACACCCGTGCAATTATAGGCTGATATATGCGACGCCGTATACGCGGCCGTGGTTGCTTTCTGTTTCTTTGCTCTAACGGCTGATTTAATTTACCGCCGCTTTCACGTGTGGGCAAAGCTGTTGCTAATTGCGCGGAAATATTCGACGCGCCGCGAGTTTCCTTCCGCTTGGCGCGCGCGCGCGCGCGCGCACGCTCCGTTTCCTCGATCGTCTCGTATATTAACGGGACTCCTGAAATCAGAGTTTTGATACACGCCGTTCGTTTCAAAGTCTCTCGTCGAGAGTGGGGGAGGGGGAGGGGGGGGGAGGGGAGAGGGCACTTTCACGCCGGGGAGAAAAGCCACGTTTCGATAAGTATTCGCGGTGAATAGTTCACGTACGAAGTAGGACGCCGCAATAAGTGTTGCGTCTCGCGGGGTCTCCCCATTAACTCTCCGTAGAGCACACATTTTATATCACGCAGCGCGTTCCGCCGCGTCTTCCCGTCGTAAATCGATCATTTCGCGCGCGTGAATGTGCCATAAAGTAACAGAAGAGCTTAATCTTACTCTCTCGTGGTTGTCGCACACATTTATTCAATCCCGAACCATCGAGGAGTATCCTATTTGTAAACGCGTAATTATCGCGAAGCTTAATGTGTTCAATATAACGCAGGGAGAGAGACGCGGACCAATTAAATGTGGAGTAGGAAATAACTGAGAGAAAGCTTCCATTTATCAACGATGATAATCGTCCCGAACGACGAAAGGATTAACGGTTAATGATTCTCCCCGGGACGGACGTGTCGAATTGCGAAACGTTTCCAGCGGGAAATATTTTAAATTTCGCAATCGTCTGTCTCTCCCGAGAGACCGCGTCAAATGGTGGAAAAACTGCACAGGCGATCCGCGGCGATGATATGATAATAAAGATACATATGATATATGAACGTTACGTCCGGGTTGGCGGTTTACGTCTCGAGACCGCCTGCAATTCCCCGCGAGCTCAGTCCGTTGAGCACGTAAAGGACATCCCCCGACAATCATTGTTGGGTAACGAGTCCGGTCTCGGGGAAAGGTTACGCTCGTGCCGTCTCAATTTTTACGGTTTTGTTTGAGGCAATAATCCAGGTTCTTTTCGTGTCTTTCCGTGCTACGTTATTGCAACGTGTGAAACACTCCACTGCGTATATTGAGATTTTTTCTTTTTTTGACTATACTTTGAGATTCTCCAAACAAAACTATCGTGTTGCAGTTGTAATGAAACTTACATGTATGAGTTTTCATTTTTATGTAAAAGAAAAATATGTTCTTTTTTTAAAATGTATAGCCATACATTATCTTTACTCTCTCTATAGTTAAGTAAAAAAAAAAACATACATACATTGTAAATATAATTAAGAATTTAATTAAATTGGATTAAATTAGTAAGCGACAGAGAGACTTTGATAAAAAATAATTATACCCTTTGATGAAATCTACTGTAAGAGGAAAGGATTTGAAGAGCGTTAGATTACGCACAAGTTACGCATGCTTCCAAGTGTCGCTCGTGCGTAATTAATCGTATATATTAATTATTATTCGATGCGTCGAACATGAATAAAATATCGCCTCGAATCCGCGACGATTGTCATTGTAAACAAATTAAATCATAAACCGCAATAAATATTCTAATATAATGCGTGAAACCTTGAAAATACCAATTATCATGTAACGCCGTCGATATAAGCAATATTGGTATTACGAGGACTGGCAGCATTTGTGATGCAAAAGGCTACGCGTCCCGTTTGATATATCGTAAATTAAAATCGCGGTTTTAACTGCCACGATTGCCTCACTGCATGTTCTCCATTACGTAATGCTGCCATCGCGCCCGCATCTTCGAAAGGGGTTGAACATCGCCGAGCATTCGCAATCTTGCATCTACTATCATCGTTCCCGGAGGATTATTGCTGCTACACGGTTAAGAAATTTGTTTTAAATTAACACATCTTACATGTCCCAAACGGTCCACTCAAATTTTTGTGTTAATTTAACGCAAGATAAATATGTTAGAAAGTAACACAAACATTATGTAAAAAATAATACGAAAAATGTAACACTCTAATACAATTTGGAAACGAATTGTGGAAACATTATTCTTCAGTAAAATTAACACTTATAACGTGTAAAATTAACAAGTTTATTTATCTTTTATTCATTCATCTTAGAATTTACGGTTTAAAACTACTTTATTTTTATGTTATTTATTCACTTACTTATAAATTGTATTATTTTGACACTGAGAAATATTGAATATCAATTGTACACAAAATATTTAAATAGCATAATCACATTATGTTAATTCAACAAGCAAATATATTAAAAATTCGACACAAAAAATTTTAACAAGAATGTAAGTGGACCGTATTTAACATAAATACAAAAACGTTTTTTACTGTGTAAGCATTTCTGAAATTCAATGTAAAAATCTATGAACGTGAGTTCATCGTTGTCTTCCTAGAAGACAAAACACGTTTTTTAGCTTATTGCTTTTATCTCATATTTTTATCTCTTATTAAAGACATCTCTCAAATATATTCCGGTATCGAGTACGCTTGAAAAGGAAAAATACGGAGAAATATTTCTTTGATCTATCAGAAATACGCGGTAAGAACGGAATGGATAAATGAGTAATAATTATAAATAAAAATCGCGATGATCCACGGTGGATTTTTGTCAAATCAACGTGTATCGGTTTTATTATCGTTAATTGTCATCACTGTCATTTAATATTATACATTACGTTACTTCTGGAAACTTTCGTGCGAGAATCTGCAATACAGAAAGCCGAGACCCTCACACGTTACACGTCAGTCATCGTTTAACGGCACGATGTAGGTGACGGTTAAAAAAAAAACGCCATTGCCGGCGCTGCACAGAGAATTACGGCTCGAAGACTTTTAAACATTGCACGGCCAGCTGGATCAGCTGTGCGCGTCCGCTTCGCGCTCGAGTGTACGCTCGACGATTGCAAAAGTGAATCGGCGATTTCTTGAACGTCGAAAGTCCTTTCCCGCGAGACTGTGAGTCGCGGGACTCGACGTCGAATCGGCGGCGGTGGCGGTGGCAGCGTGGCGGCTCTCTCGCCGCCGCGCTCGTACCCGATCGACGCTGTTCCGTTGGAATAAGAGAGAACGTCGTCGTCGTGCCGGCAGCGGCGGCGGCGCGGCGGCGCGACGGACGCGGGGTATATCTGGAGAATCACGGGCATTGACCCGTATACAAAAATCCTCCGACTCTAATCCGCCGTGTCACAAAAGTAAAACGATCAAAGTCGGTTAATTGACTCGCGCGCGTCAAGCTCGACGAAACGAGGAGAATGAGAAAGGCGAAATCGACGTCGGCGTCGCTCTCGCTATGCGAGTTTGCATTACGTCTCGAGACATTTTACGCGGATTATAGACTTTCATCGCTCAATTAAGAGATATAAATGTGCTTTTATACGTGCGCGGTACTTGACAGGTTTTTATTCTTTTTTTTTTTCAATTTATTTTTGTTGCAGCCGTATAATAGTACGGTTGCGAAATATCGATAGGTAATGACTCCCTCTTACAGTCGTCAATTTTCAAGTAGACTCTTCTCACTTTATCGCCGCGTTTTGCGCCGTGTTTACTAGAATGCCTAATAGAGACGTGCCGTAAAATCGAGAATGGAGGTGTGTATAATGATACGCGAATGCAAAAGAGCGCCTATAAATGGCCACTCGAACTACCATCGCCTGTATTTATATTAAAAAAAGAAAAAGACAGAAAGATGGCGTCACGCATATCATAACACGCGAAATAACGTACATCTTCGTTGTGACGCGATTGGTTAGAGAGAGAGAGGCACCGCGAAGTGTCGGGGGGTTTACGAGCGGCCACGCCGCTATATATATCCCGTCAATAGAAGAAAAAAAAAAAAGAATTTACTTTCAATCGCGCCGTATAGCATTGAGACACACGGCGCTCACGTGGAACACCACGTGAAAACGTAGGTGGTGGCGGGAACGGCCGCCTTCTGTAAAGAGCGGCGCGGGCGCTCACCTGCAATTAGGGATTTACGATCGCGAACGTCTGACATTATATGGCGAAAACGGAGGATCCCCTCGGGTGCGCGATGAGCGATTTGTGACTCTTCGACGTGTGATACTTTTGCCTCGGCCTCGGCCGCAACGTGAGCGGTGCTGCTTCTCTTTTTCTCTCTCTCTCTCTCTCTTACGCAACGAACCGTCCGATCCGAAGATGTTTATTCGCGATACGAATCTTTACGCGAAGGCAGCGCAACACCGCGGTGTTCCCGTACGTGCCCCGCGCACAGCTGCGCGGCCGTCCGTCGTGCGTGTATCTTCACGCGCGGAATACATATACCGTCCCGGTAGGTGGAATACAGATTTTTCGGAGTTATCAATAACCGCGCGACGTGACAAGCGGCGCGTCGTCGTCTGCTTTCTGAATTCAGCACGTTTTGTTTACTTTGCGAAACGTCCATCAATATCTCCTCC